>NC_056725.1:1273843117-1273866977 GCF_019279795.1 Protopterus annectens | reverse complement strand
CTGAAGGGATAGATTCTTCAGCATCAGAATACTCACAGGGAGGAAGAGAATATTCCTATTTAGTAGAGGAATCTGAGGAAATGGAAACCTGACCTGAAGATTCATATTCTATCTCTTGTCTAGGCCTCTTATCAGGAGGGGGATGGGAACCCCTGATCAAAGTAATTAGGTCTTCGGCCATTTTAAGCATCTGTTTTTTAGGCATGGTGGCCTGTCCAGGAGAATGCTGTAATTGTTACTTTGTCTTTAGAGCTGCTTTAGTCTTTGCCTTTGAAGCTGAAGTTGGTTTCACATACAACTTTGTAGGCCTGAAAACACCCTCAGAAGCAGATGCCTGCTCAGCGGCTCCGGACCCATCTGAGGGAATAGTTTATGAGTGTCCAATACCTTGAGTTTCCAGCGGCCCAGTCAGCTCCACGTGGGAGTCAGAAGCGGCCTGTGGCTCTGAGGTAGCAGTTCTCAGGGGCTGTGAAAGCGCCTCACTGAGAACCGGCGATAGGCCTAGCGGAAGCCTCGTCTGTTTTGGACCTCGGAAGCCTAGTCTGTTTTGGACCTCGGATGCCTGTCCTTTTCTTTGCATTTTTTATAAACTCCAGTAGTCGGCTGTTCCGACGGCATTATATAATTGAACCTTCTGCCAAAGTAATGAAATGCAAAATTGTACAGACGCTTAATAGTGCGTTGGTTAAATCTAGCACAAAACAGACAGCTAGCAACGTCGTGGTCAGGGCCTAGGTAAGGAACACAGTAAGAATGAAAATCCTTATGAGGTATTTGCTTCCCACAAGAAATACAATTATTAACTTTTTCTGACATCGGTCTGGAGCAAGAAAAAAGTTTCCCCAACAGGGTACTTGGCTTTAATGAAGACTTCGGATCTGAAATTCGAATTTGAAAATCTCAGGAGTCGGTCAACTGGCACTTGCAAACTGCTTTTGCTTCAGGCACCGCACGGCAAGAAAGACTGAAGAAATTGGCATCTGCTGCATCTTTTATACCCCTTGCACACTGACGTCAAGGAGCAGGCGACAGCAACAGACGCCAGACCTAGACTTCGGAACTCAGGCAGACTGCAGGTAGCCTGCCAGCAGGATAACCCAATTGTTATGACTGCAACAGTGAAACACGATGAACATCTCCACATGTGAAGTCCAACTTGTCATAAAACTTATGGAATTGGCCAGGGGCAGTAACCACAAGTCAGGAGGAAACAATTTTACCTAGACCAAAATGGTGTCATCACAATTACTTATGAAGGTTGCTTCTGAATCATCAGAATTTCCCTGGATATCAGTCGAATGTAGGGAAACGCAAAGGAACATTTCCATGGGAGTGGAAATGGATGTATTTTTCCTGGGCTGTTTGCAAGGAGCCCTGCAGCAGAATTTGTTCATCTGTCTGTTTTAAAAGGAGGCAGACATATATTTGATGTGTCCTCCACAGATGGATCAATTCCTGGAAGACTGCCCAATTCAATTTCCATTAGTGTGCATTTATCCTGTTCAGCCTGTACGCCACAACGTTTTGTACTGACAGCATTTAAGATGCCTACAGACTGACATTGTGCTGTAAAGCTATATCCCAGGCTACTATAGCTAGTCTGCACAGAGGGGAGAATCTAGCTGCCACATGGTTATTTATGTACCATACTACTGTGTTACAGTTTATAAACATTAAATGGTCTTTGGGACCATAGATGTTGGTGTGTAATCAGAGCATTTATATATGAGCCAACTTCTCTTTTACTTGTTTTGGCCCAGCTTTTCTGTCCCAGTGATCCTGCATTTTTATCCCTACAGACACTGCTCCCCAAGCATCTAAGAAGGCAGTTGTTATAGATTGTGCTGGAGCTGCAAGAAAAAATGGTGAACATGAATTCTGATAACACTGTTCTCTCCACCAAAAAAATCTCCCTTTTCACAAACCCCCAAACTGAAATCTGGAATGCCAAGGGATGATGTTGGGACCATACAGACTTTAGGTACCACTGAATTTTTCTCATGTACATTCTTGCCAGAAGAATCATAAGAACCATATATATGCTGTGAGATCAAGAAGCCAGTGTTTACGTAGGAAAACTCAAGAATAAATCTCGATACAGATCATCTTCTTCCTGTCAAAGAAGCGCTTTATGAATGGAGGTATGCAAGACACCAGGAAAGCAGCCCTGTGAGAAACTGAACAAGACTTCTGTATGTTCTTTTGGAATCCCAGTCTAACAGGAGATACTTAACCTCAGCGAGATTCCTGAAATTTCAAAAAGACTCTAAACATAAGCAAGTCATCTAAATAAGGAAAAATGTGAATACTCTGCAGTAGGCCAACTCTGGTGCCAGACGCTTTGTAAATACCACCAGAGCAGTGGATAGTCCAAAGGGTAATGCAGAGAACTGACAGCATGAGTCAGGCACTGAAAACCTTGCGTCTGAAATCTAGATCTACAAGAATGCGATATGCATCTTTTAAAATAAAGGTAACCAGAAAAAAACAGGTAAATGAGATCTAACTAGTTATATAGGGATAACATTGGAGCCTTATCACAAACTGGTTTACAAAGGAAAATCCAGAACTGGACTTGATGAAACTTTTCTTTTTGGCATGGGCAACATTCTTGAATAAAACACTTCTCAGCTACCTGATTTAGCAGGTGCTGAATGACAGGTGGGAAGAGGAGGTTGATCTGGTGGCTGAGGAAGGAATCCCTTGAAAAGAAAGGGGAGACTCACTGCCATCTGCATCCTTGATGAATTACATTCAGAACCCAGGTGTCTGAAAATATCTGCTGCCAAAAAGAAAAATGGAGTTTTAGACTGTCTCCTCCTCTGACCAATACTCCAAAGGAGAAGGAATTTGGCAAGAGTAAGCAATTGATTCCTCATCAGAATGCAACTCCTCCTCACAGGAATCCTGTTCCCTGGTTCTTTTAAGAGGAATAGAGGACCACGGGGGGGCTGGAACAGAACCTCCTTGAGGAGGTTTCAATGCCATCAAA
Source organism: Protopterus annectens (assembly GCF_019279795.1). NCBI lineage: Eukaryota > Metazoa > Chordata > Ceratodontiformes > Protopteridae > Protopterus > Protopterus annectens. The sequence continues at coordinate 1,273,863,985 of NC_056725.1, read as the reverse complement.
GCATTAAACAAACCCTGAGTGAAGGCTTGCCACTCACTCTTTGTAAGGAGAGACATTTACTTTTTTGTTTTTTCTTTAATGGAACGTCTGCCCTGTAAAATCTATGCTCTGAGCCAGGATGGCGTTCAATAACAGTAGTAGGGACTTATTCCCTAACTAAAATCTGAGGAACACCCCTTGGCCCCTCTGAAATCAAGTAAAGTTGTGAACACTTACCATAAACATAGATGGAGTGTACTCACTGTAGCAGTCATCACACTTGGGTTATCCTGCCAGGGGTAGTCTTCAGTCGGCACGAATAAGAGAAGCTTAGTATTTCTGCATCAGTTGCTGTCGCTCCAGGACTGACGTCAGGTCGTCAGTGGTACAAAAACAGGAATCTGATACCATTAAATCAGTTTTTCTTGCACCAAATGTCAAGAGCCCCCAAAAAGGGAGCAAAGTTATGGTGGAATACCACCACCAGTAGAAAGTAAATACCAATAGCCCTGTAAGGAGTGAGAAAGAGTGATGGGGGGGACGGGACAAGGGGGCTGGAGGGTGAGAAACCAGGACTGCAACAATGAATACACTCGAACATATACATTTATGATGAGTGTACACAACTGTACTATGTTCTTCGTGTTTCCCTGCTGCAGTCATCACACTTGGGTTAATTCCCAAAGCTGAAGAATGGGTGGAAGTAGTCTAGAAGAGTTGGGGCTGGCTAGTATGTCCTGCAGGACTGCGGTTACAAAGCCTGCCCTGGGATTTGGAAAAGATAGGCAGGTGGTAACGCTTGGTGAAGGTATGAACAGAACTCCAGGTTGCAGCTTCCAGGATGTCCCTGGTAGTGACCCCTCTGAGAAAGGCTGCAAAGGAAGAAGTTGCCCTAGTGGAATGTGTTCTGACCCCCTGTGGGGGTGGTTCTCCATGGTGTTTGTAACAGAAATGGATACAGTGTGCTATCAATTTGGAGATGGGTTGTTTAGATATGGCTTTGCCCTCTGCCCCTGCTGCAAACCTGACTAGTAACTGGCCAGATTTCCTAAAGGGCTTAGTTCTAGCCAGGTAGAATCTGAGCTGTCTGTGCACAAAGTGCAGGATCCTTTCCCCCTTATTTTGAGGTTTAGGGAAAAAGGTGGGCAAATTAACAGATTGGTTGAGAGCCACACTGGACACCACTTTAGGCATGAAAGTTGGGTTAGTCCTGATGGAGACCTTGTCAGCATGTAAAATGAAGGGTCCCACAGCCATAAGTGCTTGTAGCTCACACTCTTCTAGCTGAAGTGATGGCCAAAAGCAAGGCTGTTTTCCAAGAGAGGAATTTTAACTCTGCTGAAGCTGCAGGCTCAAATGGGGGTAGCGTGAGCTTTTCCAACACAAAGTTAAGGTCCCAAGCAGGGGTAGGGGCTCTTCTTGGTGGCCTTAAGTTGCTAGCCCCTGTCAGGAACTGCTTGATGAAAGCATGTGAGAAGAGAGGTGGCTCAGTGCTGTAATATGCAGAGATGGCAGAGGTATGAATTTTAATGGAAGAGAAAAGGATAGGCCCCTGTGGAGTAGGTCTGCTAGGTAATCCAGGATGAGAGGAAAGGATGGCTGTGCTAAATCAGCTCGGATGGCTGTGCTGGATCAGCTCCATTAGTCTGAATCCAAGAACAATACCTTTTCCACTTGTCAGCATAGGATTTTCTAGTACTGGGTCATCTGGCTTCACGTACAACATCCAGGACCTGCTTGCTTTGCCTGGCCACTGGAGGAGAAGTCAAGGAATAAGCCAGGCTGCCAGGTTCAAGGTGTGCAATTGTGGATGCAAGAACTCTCCCTCCTGCTGAGTCAGGGGAGTTGGAATCTCAGGGAGGTGCCAAGGTGGCAATGGAGACAGACTGAGCAGTAATGGGTACCAGTGCTGGCGTGGCCAGTCTGGGGCAATGAGGATTGCCCTTGGTCTCTCCTCCCTTATTCTGAGTAGTACTCTGGTAAGAAGAGGAAGGGGGGGGATGCATAGATTAAGAGGTTTTCCCAGTGGAAGGACACTGCATCCACTTTCCAGGCCTTGCTGTGAGATTCCCTACTGCAGAATTTTCTGAGATGGTGGTTGTAGGGGGAGTCAAATAGGTCCACCTTCGGGGTACCTCATTTCTGGGTCACAAGGCTGAAGGTGTTTTGGTTTAACTGCCACTCGTGTGGGTCTAGGAGATTTCTGTTTAAGTTGTCTGCCAGAGAGTTTTGATTGCCTGGCAAGAATTGGGCTTGCAGGTGAACATACATGGCTGAGGCAGTGTTCCAAAGGGTCCTGGCTAGCCTGCAGAGTGGGTGCCCCTCCTGCTTTTTGATGTACCACATCACTGTGGTGTCGGTTTTGATTAGTAGAGGCCCTGGAGAGAGTAGGGATCTGAAAGCTGTCAAGAGCGTGCTGAACAGCTAGCATCGCTTTCTGGTTGATGTGCAAATTAATCTGATTTGGGCTCCAGTGGCCCTGAACGCACATGCCATCCAGATGTGCACTCCAGGCATAGTCGGATGCATTTGTGGTTAGGGTCTGGGCGGTGTGAGGTTGTGTAAAGGAAGCCCCTTTTTGTGGCTGCATGCTGCTGCCCTCCAAAGGAACTCTTTCCTTAGACAAGGTATCACAGGTATGATAGTTTCCAGGTCCTAAGAATGTTGGCACCAAAGTACCACTAAAAGTTCTCATATGCAGTCTGGCATATGGAATTAGTAGAATGCAAGAGGCCATGAACCCTAGAGCTTGCAGGATTTTCCTTGCGGATAACTGGGTTCTGGTGGACATTTGAGAGAAGTAGCCTGTCAGGCTTGTTTTTCTGGAGTAAGGAATGCCATCTGGGATGCTGTGTCCAAGCTTGCTCCCAGGAATACAATTTTTTGACTGGGGACTAGTTTGGATTTTTTTTGTTGATAGTGTACCCCAGTGAGGTTAGAAGGTCCTTTACAAATGTCAGGTGCTGCAAAAGCTTTTCCCGACTGCCTGAATCAGGCAAGTCGTCCAAGTAGAGGCAAATATGAATATTTCTTAGTCTGCAAAAGGCAATGGCTGGAGCCAAGCATTTTGTGAAAACTCTGGAAGCAGTGGATAAGCCAAAGGGAAGTGCAGAGAACTGATAATGTATAGATCCTTCCCTGAAACGTAGATATTTCCTGCAGGAGTTCCTGATTGGGATATGCAGATAGGCCTCATTTAGGTCTAGGGGCATCTTTGGACAGCATAGGGAGAAGCTGCTGTAGGGTGAGCATTTTGAATTTTGGTACCACTAGGAAGGTGTTTAGAATGGATAGATCTAAGATTGGGTGCCAGGTGCCCTCTTTTCTGGATACCAGGAAAAGTCTGGAACAAAAACCTTGGCCTATCTGTTCTGCAAGTACATGCTGAATTGCCCTTATGGAGAGCAGGGACTGCACCTGGCTTTGTGCCTCTGCCCACTGGTTTGGAGGAAGATCTGGGAACCCTTTTGGGGTTAGCAGCGTGTGGAAATAAAATCTGTGCCCCTGGGATACTATGTTGAAGACCCATCGATCATTGGTGATAGAGGCCCAGTTTTTTGCATGGTAGGCAAGTTTTCCTCCTAGGGGCACGAGCAATAGGGTAGAGGTGAGAGGAAGAGTTGAGAAGTCATTGTGAAATCTTTCCATAAGGGGGTGGCTTAGCACTCCCTGTTTTAGAATTGGAGGTACTCCATTGCTTAGATCTCTGCATACCCGGAGACTGTTGTCTGGGGGGTGGTCTGCTTCCCCTAGGTCTAGTCTGAGGTGGCCTTGAGGGGGCTGGAAAGGACCAATGTTTTGAGAGGCAATGCCTACTGAATCTTGGAGGCTGTACTTGCAAAAAGTCTTTGACTGTCTGCATAGACTTAGCTTTTTCTTCCATATTTTTTAAAACCTCTTCTGCTTTGGTGCCAGACTGTCTTTGTTCAGAGGTGCGTCCAATAATTTTGACTTGACATGGTCTAGCAAGGTCTGTTCCATAAGCCAGGCATGCCTTCTAAGTACCGAACCTGTGACTGCTGCCTTGCAAGATGCTTCTAGGGCGTCAAACCCACATTGCAGGGTATGCTTGCTGACGGCTTTCAGAATGCATGAGCTCCTGTAATTCTTTATTTTCTGCAGTCAGGGAAGGTGGATCATTTTTGTTTAATAAGTTCCATGGTATGTTGCTGGTATTTCAGCATGTGGAACTGACAATTTAATGCTCTAATGACAAGAGTTGCAGGTGTGTATTACTTTTTTACCCCATCGTTTAACGCTCCGGAATCCCTGTCCGAGGGGGTGGGATTCTTAGCTGTAGTTGCTTTTATTCCTTTAGGTCCTTGGGAGATGACCTCTGGGACAGCAGTAGGATTCTTGGAAAGAAATTTGTGCAAGTCAGGGACTCTCTAGTACCCGGCAGGTTTCCTGGGAGCAGGAGGTAGAGTATTAGAAGTTGGACTGAATTCCATAAAGACATCATCTACAACATCCAGAATAGGAGGGATAGCCAAGGGCCTGTGCTGTGGTAAATCTAAAAATTCCCCGAGTCTATTTTTGGACTGAAGATAATCCTGGCATTCCCAATGGAAATGCTCTCTCAAGGTATGCAGGGCTTCACCAAAAGAAAAATCCTCTAGAGGAGAGGCAGAGGGAATGGATTCCTCTGCATCTCAATCCTCATAAGCAGATAAGAGCACGTCTTTATAATCAGAAACCTCAGAGTTGGACTCTTGGCCAGATAAAGCTGCTGGGGACAAGTCTCTTTTCCTTTTAGCAGGTAAAGGCTGGCTTCCCCTAATCAGCATGACAAGGTCTTACGCCAATTTAAAGCATCTGTGATTGTGCAAGGAAGCAGGTGCTTGAGTTTAGGTCTTTTTTTAGGCATAGCTCATACTCTGGGGCCTTAGAAACTCTGTAGTTTTAAAAAGAACTGAAGACTCTAAAGAAGTCTGTCGAAAATCGATAGTGCGAAGAACCTCCTCCAAAGCCAGTGCCTGCACAGCAGCTCCAGACCCAAAGGTAGAGAAACCCGCAGGTTCAATAGTCAACGAAGAGTCTCGCGGCATACCGAACTCCGAATGGGTCTCGGTGGCAGCCTGAAATCCAATGAAGTGGGCATCAGGGGCTGCAGAAGTGCCTCACTGAGTACCAGCAAACTGGCGACTAGCTTAACTGAAGTGTAATCGGCAGTTTTGGACCTGTGCGGTCTCTGTCTTTATCCTCATGTTTTTTCATAAGATCGGTAGTTGGATGGCTTACCGAAGCAATTTCGGAATACGGAGATCAAGAGCAAAAGTATTTAGCTACAATAAGGGCCCAAGGACGTATAGTTCAGGCGTTGAACAAAGCGCAAAACCGGCAGCGAGGGACGTCGTGGTCTTGGCCTAAACAGGTGATGCAGTAAGAATGGAAATCTCGGTGTGGTATTTGCTTTCCACAGGCGAGACAATTGTTAACTTTTTCTGACATCGGTTAGAGCAAGAAAAAAAGGATCTCCAACGGGATACTTAGCTTTAGAAGACTTCAACTTCAATTTGGAAACAAAAAGGGTAGCGGCCGACTGGCACTCGTGCGAACTGCTTCTGCTTCAGGTCCTTGGCAAGAAAGACTGATGTAATGGTGTCAGCTGCCTGTTTTTATACCACCGATGACCTGACGTCAGTCCTGGAGCGACAGCAATCGACGCAGAAATACTAAGTCTCTGGTATTCGGGCCGACTGAGGGCTACCCCTGGCAGGATAACCCAAGTGTGATGACTGTAATAGTGAAACACGAAGAACATCTGTGGTTCCCCCTGAACATCTGAAAAGGACACCTGCAAAGCCTCATCAGACATGCTGAAAGCCAGATCCCGGCCTAGTTACAGAAGAGGAATCAGACAACAAAGTAAGGTGAACCTCAGGGTTCTCACTCACCTTGGGAGAAATGTCCAGCGGAGGCTGGACAGCTGAAGATTCTGGTCTTGGTTTCTTAACCTTCTTTCCTGACAGCTGACCCTTGGGGCAGGAAGTTCCTCCCATAGTATCCTTAGCAAGAGCCTTAAGTTGCCAATTCTCTAGATGCAATGCAAGGGAAGAAAGTCTACTATGCAGAGTCTTCAGTATGAAAGGCTGACAGACGGAACAGGATGGTTGAGAGAGGCTCCTAAGTAAAATAAACACGGTTTATGGTGATCTTTATGGGCAATCTGTCACCCACACAAGTATTTACCCTTCCTGGATGATGAACTTCCAGAAGCAAACAGAAGACAAGAAAAAACAAAACCCCAGCACTGCATTCAACTGCAACAGCTCAGAAACCAGGATGTAGGGGTTCAGACCGATGATTGGAAGATGCATTTGGACCAACGGCAAAGTTGTTCTGAGGATGATATATCCGGACACCGCCTTTATACCATAAGCTACACGAGCAGCATAAGTATGGCATACCTTAAGGCAACCGAAGGCTTTTGTATACTGGCCGGACATTGGGCTGCCCGAGGCAGGGAATCACGGATGTAAGGAATACTGCAACCAGTGAATGGAAGGACATCTTATGAGACACAAAAGCATAAACTGTTGACCAAGTTGCTGTTGCACAAATATCCTCAATGGCCATTCTCTTAGCAAAGACCACTGAGGTAGCAATTGCTCTAGTCGAATAATACTGAAACTCATTACCGATGGACTAGGAATAAATTTTATTCAACTCAATAAAAAGAATAGGTTTCTTACCCCCTACTGCTGACCATTTTTTTGTTTGTTTTTCCCCAAATGGGCTGACTTATTCCTTTGGAGAAGGGCCACAAGTTCTCCCCAAATGGGCTGACTTATTCCTTTGGAGAAGGGCCACAAGGTTCTCCCCAAATGGGCTGACTTATTCCTTTGGAGAAGGGCCACAAGGTTCTCCTGCAACTCTAGTAAAAGTCAGTCCTTCTACAAAGAAGAAGGTCTTATTAGTGCCATGAAGAGATTGGAGCTGGGGAATGTGAATATCAGGAGCAAGAAAAGGATTTTTGTTAATGCAAGGCAGCCCAACTAGAAAGGGAAGATGTGTCCTAAACCCGGAGGAATAAGGATGCAAGGAGCTTGTGGATAATACTCCAAGCTCCTCAATGTGTGACTGCTATGTTTTGACTTTTTTGCTTCCTACTGCTGATAAAATGGAGCACAACACACAGATGTGGATACCTTGCGCTCTGGCCTCCAAGTCTTGAACAGCTCGTAGTGTCTGCTCAATCCACCTTACCACGGTCATTAAATCCTGTGCTGGTCGCCACATATGTCAATACATGTTAAAATGTAAATTATACTACTGAGTTTTATTCTAAGACGAACATTGTCTACAGATGTAATAATGTATAGGCTGCATAGGCTGTTGAGGTGATGCACTTACAATAAAGCTAACCTTTAGGCAGATTGAACTATCAGTGTAAGAAGGTGTTATAACAGATAAGCTTGGCTACACAAACCTGTGGGGGAGTAGAAGTTTGATTTTATATAGGGGCAGCCACCTGTGTGAAATGGTCAACCCATTCCAGAGAAATCTGACTTGTCAATAACAAAACATAAAATATTTTTGCTTTAGGGTGTCTGACTTCTCATACACCTTGTAGGCCTAAAAGTATAAAGTAGCCTTACACAGCTTTCTGTGGAGAGCTAGTGTAATTTAGCAACTATGCAATTCATATACATTCAAATTAAAGCTTAAATCATCAACTTTAAGAGGTTTTCTGTGAAGTTCTAAAGGCTTCTTTGCAAAGAAATTTTAAACATCTTTTGAGACCAAGTGGCAGAAAGAGAGAAACAGAAAAAAAGTTATGTGCTCACCATAACGTTCCATCTATGTTGTCCATTTTCATTCTTCCTTAACTGATGGGTCTTGGATCGGACTCTAAGCAGACGCAGCTGCTTCTACTAGATCCTTGGATTCAAAACTCTCGAGCTCCTCCCTTTAACCAGAATACTCCACCAACTTAACATGCCTCAGATACAGTCTACTGTCCCTAGAGACAAGGACTATAAAATGAATAAAATAAAGCATAATAAAAGGAACCAGAACTCAAACAAGGTTCCCAAGAAAAACTTAGATCTTTCCAAAAGCAAAAGAAAGGGGGCACATGGATGAGAAGTTGAGGAAGAATGAAATTGGACAACACAAATGGAATATTATGGTGAATACAACTTTTACTCAATGTTTTTCTTTTCAGTCATTCCTCATCTGAAGGGACAGAGTCCCCAGCTAGTTGAACCTTGGGCAACCCTTATGGAAGGATATTCCAGAGTACTGCTTAGCCAAAAGCAGCTCTGTTCCTGAAAACAGAATCCAATTTGTAATGAGCAATAAAAGTGTCAGCATTAGTCTAAGTTGCAGCTGGACAAATGTCATCTATGGAAGCCCTTGACCAAAAAGCTGGAGATCACCGCAATCTTCATGAAATGAGCTCTAACAAGCTTAGGCAAGGATAATCCTCCTGTACTACAAACAAAGGAGATCCAATCAGTTAACAATCTGACCAGTACAACTTTGTTAAACTGGCCAGCCCAATTTGTTAGGGAAGAAGAAAAAAAAAAAAAAAAAAAAAGACAACTGGTCGGTCTTCCCGAGTTGTCTATAGACATCTAAACGTTAGAGTATGTACTCTCCTTTACTTAAAAATTTTGCAAAGATAACAATAATTATGTACTTTAACTTGGTATCCGTTATCCTATTTCATTATCCATCAACTCTGGGTCACTTTCAGGACACCGATAGCATCTTGGCCTCTTGGGGACCACTTGGATAAACCTGTCCACGTAGTGTTCTCAACCACAGTCAAGAGGCATCCATGTCACGAATGTGGGCAGAGGAAGAACAAATTAATGTTTTTCAGAGCGTTTGCTCAAATAAATCAACCAAAGAAGATACCTTTTGCATGCTTGTGTGATCTTAACTGAGGCAGTTAAAGGATGCTGAAGAAAGGACCACTGGACTGACAGTGTCCTATGAAAAATTCACATGTGAAACTTGGCTAGAGAAAAGAGGGTAAGCGCAGTTGCCATGGATCCTCAGACGTGTAAAATTAGACACTCTGGAAGAGAAGAATGTAGTATTACTTTCCTGACCTGGGATCCAAGTGGCTGCATTTGAGCAGGAGAAAGAGGCACTAACTTGACTCTAGCACCTATGAATTCTAGACTCTGCATACATGTGAAATGTAATTTTTTTTTTGTAACTGAATGTGATGCCTTAGAGACAACTGGAGCAAGTAAGTCTCTTGCCTGCAGCAGCAAATGCCTGGTTGGGTCAGTTAGGAGCCAGTCATCGAGGTATGGAAAAGTACAGTTTTGTACCTACCATAAATGTAGATGTCCGATAGACATGCAACTGCAGTCATAACATATGGGTTGTCCTGCCTCAGGCAGCCCTCGTTCGGCCGGATTCCAAAGTCTGGGTCCGACGTCGGCTGATGTCGCATTTCTCTCCGTCAGAGCGGCTGAAGTACATAAGCATCAGCCAACGCCATTTTCTTCAGTGTTTCTTGCCCCAGATGCCAGGTGCCCTCCAAGGAAGGCTGTAATCAAATTTGGAAGACAAAAACAGGATTCCAGACAAATAAATGAGCAATAAAACAAATACACCATAACAGATATCCCCAGCTAAGAGAAACAGGGATAGGAGTGGACCCTAGGCATAGAGGGGTATGGAGGGAGGGAAAATCCGACTGCAGTTGCATGTCTATCGGACATTTACATTTATGGTAGGTACAAAACTGTACTATGTCCTTCAAGAATGCAACTGCAGTCATAATATATGGGTAGAATACCACAGCTTAGCTGGGGGAGGAGGAATGCTCTAGGAAAAAGATGGTGTGTCAATCAAACCCTGCAGGACTGCCGAAGCAAAGCCTGCTCTGGATCTGGAGTATAGAGGGAGATTGTAGTGTTTGGAGAATGTATGCACGGAGCTCCATGTAGCAGCTTCTAGAATGTCCTTAGTAGGCACCCCTCTTAAGAATGCTGTAGAGGTGGCTGTAGCTCTGGTGGAATGTGGTCTGACATTGGCTGGAACAGTCTTTCCATGAAAGGAATAACAGAATCTGATGCAATGTCCAATCCATTTTGAAATAGTCTGTTTTGAAATTGCTTTTCCTTGGACTGCAGGGGCGTAAGCTACAAAAAGTTGTTCAGACTTCCTACTGGCCTTGGTTCTGTCCAGGTAGTATCGAAGTTGTCTGTGAATGTCCAAGGTATGTAACAGTCTTTCTCCCTTATTCTCAGGATTGGGGAAGAAAGCAGGCAGATGAATAGCTTGATTTAAAGAAACCCTAGATACCACTTTTGGCATAAAAGTAGGGTTGGTCCTTAATGAAACCCTGTCTCTGTGAAAGTTATGAACGGTGGTATTGCCATTAGGGCCTGTAGTTCCGAAACCCTTCTTGCTGAGGTAATTGCCAACAGGAAAGCTATCTTCCATGAGAGAAATTGCAAGTCAGCTGAAGCTGCTGGCTCAAATGGAGGTAGAGTCAGTTTTTCTAGGACAAAATTGAGGTCCCAGGCTGGCACTGGGGCCTTTCTTGGTGGCTTAATGTTCTTGATTCCCCTGAGGAATTGCCTTAGCAAAGGGTGTGAAAAGACAGGAGGATCAGTGTTATATCTAGCTGAAATAGCTGATGCATGTATCTTTATGGAAGAATATGAGAGGCCGTTCTTTAGCATATCTGCCAAATATTCCAAGATGAGTGGGATGTTCAACAATGATACATCATGTCCCTTGCTGGTATTCCAATTGCTGAATCTCTTCCATTTTGCTAAGTAAACCTTTCTGGTGGAAGGTCTTCGAGCCTCTGTTAGTATCCGCTGAACTTCCTTGGAGAGAGACAGGCTGAGGTTATTTATGGGATCTCCCAGGCTGTTAGCTGCAGTGTCTGAAGGTTTGGATGCACTGTTTTGAAATTGTGTTGAGTCAAAAGTAGAGGCCATTGGGGAAGGGCCCACCTCCTGGTGTGACATATGCTCCGTAGTAGTGGGTACCAGTGTTGTCTTGGCCAGTCCGGAGCTATTATGATTCCCTTGGGTCTCTCTGCTTTGATCTTTAGTAATACAGAGGTCATCAGTGGCAGAGGTGGGAATGCATAGATTGTTAGGAAGTTCCAGTTGAATGAGAGAGCATCTATCTTCCAAGCTTTTGGATGGTATATCCTTGTGCAGAATTTTTGTAGATGATGGTTGAGGTGAGAGGCAAATAGGTCTACTTCTGGCCTGCCCCATGTCGAAGTGAGTTGTGTGAAGATCTTCGGATGTAACCTCCACTCGTGTGGATCTGTGAAATTCCTGCTTAGGCTGTCCGCCAACACATTGTCTTTGCCTGGAACAAACTGGGATTGTAACTGGATGTTTAGGCTCGGTGATTTTTCCCAAAGATGCATTGTCAGTCTGCAAAGGGGGCAAGAGTGGGTGCCCCCTTGCTTGTTTATATACCACATCACAGTGGTGTTGTCTGTCCGTATCAGTAAATGGCCTTGCTGAAGTTGGTGTTGAAAGGCCTCGATGGCATGCATTACTGCCAGCATTTCCTTTTGGTTTATATGCAGATGTGTTTCCTTTGGAGACCATTGTCCTTGTATACACCTGCCTTCCATGTGCGCCCCCCATCCAAGGTCTGAGGCGTCTGTGGTCATGGTCTGTGTTATCTGTGGTTTTTTGAATGACATACCTGTGTTTGCCTGGCTCACCGAGGCCCACCATAGGAATTCCTTTTGTAGGCATGGAATGAGCGGTATGGTTGTCTCCAAGTTGTTGCAGTGCTGAGACCAAATGCTTTTTAGGTACCATTGAAACTTTCTCATGTGTAGTCTTGCTAATGGAACCAAGAGAAGGCAGGATGCCATGTAACCCAGGGCCTGTAGGAATCTCCTTGCAGTCATCTGGGTGAGTTTTGCTAAACCTTTGAAGTAATCAGTTAACTTCTCTTGCTTGTCTTCTGTCAGGTAAGCCATTTGAGAGGCTGTGTCTAATTTGGCTCCCAAGAAGATTATTTGCTGGGATGGCTGCAGTCTTGACTTTTGGAAGAGGACTGTGTATCCCACAGCTTGAAGTAATCGTATGACATAGTCCAAGTTTTTTGTCAACATCAATTTGTCGTCCGCTTGTATGAGGCAGTCGTCCAGGTACGGGTAAATTTGTATCCCCTGGAGCCTGTAGTGAGCAATTACTGAAGCCAGGCATTTTGTGAATACTCTGGGCACAGTAGATAAGCCAAATGGCAATGCTGAGAATTGATAATGCTCTGGCCCTGCAAGAAATCTGAGGTATCTTCTGCAGCTGTGTCTGATAGGGACATGCAGGTATGCCTCCTTGAGGTCCAGAGTAATCAGCCAAGACCCCTTGCCCAGCATGGGAAGGAGTTGCTGTAGAGTCAGCATTTTGAACTTTGGTACTATGAGAAAGGTGTTTAATGCGGACAAATCCAGTATTGGTCTCCATTGAGATTCTTTTCTTGGAACAAGGAACAGTCTTGAGTAGAACCCCTGGCCTTGTTCTTGTTGTGGAACTCTTTCTATTGCATTCATCCGAGTCAAAATAGAGATTTGCTTGATAGCCTCTGCCCTCTGGTTTTGTGTTAGGTTTGGCATGCCTTGTTTTCTTGGCAAGGTATGAAAATGGAACCTGTAGCCTCGGTCTATAATGTCCAAAATCCATTTGTCCTTTGTCAGTCTGTACCAATTTTCTGCAAACAGAGATAATTTCCCGCCCAAGGGAGCTTCTATTTGTTCCCTGGTAGGCGGTAGTAGAGGAAAGTCATTGAGATTGTGGCTGTGGGGCAGGTGAAACCCCTGCGTTGCTTCTTTGGTTTCCTGGCTGCCATTGTCGTCCCCTGTAAGGACCTCTGTATTGGCCTCTTCCTCGGCCACGTCTGTTTTTACCCCTTTGAAACTTTCTGGATTAGGAAAGGACCAGTTTTTTGAAGGCCAATTCCTACTGAATCTGGGGGGTTGAACCTGGAGGAAATCTTTCACCGTCTGAACTGATTTTGCTTTTTCCTCGATGGTCTATAACACATCCTTAGCATTAGCACCAAAAAGCTTGTTCTTTTCCAAAGGTGCATCCAGAAGTTTTGCCTTTACATGATATGGTAGAGGTTGATCTTTTAACCATGCATGTCTACGAATGACTACCCCTGTCATAGCTGCCCTACATGAAGCTTCCAGTGCATCATATCCACACTGCAGGAAGTGATTGCTTACTTGCTGAGTATTATGTACAGCTTCCTGCAAAGCCTTCCTGTCTAAAGGATCAGGAGTGGCCAAAGTTTTTTGTAAATCTTCCAACAGGAAATCCTGATATTGTAACATATGAAAAAGGCAATTCAAGGCTCTCATGGATAAGGTAGTGGATGTGTAAACCTTTTTGCCCCATCTCTCTAATGACCTAGCTTCCCTGTTGGAGGGCAATGGATTTTTAGAGGTGGAAGCTGAAACTCCTTTAGGCCCCTGTGAAATAGTTTCCAAATCAGCAGTATGGGCCCTGAATAAATGGGAATGTGTTTCTGGAACCCTGTCTGGCTTGGCTGGAGCAGGAGGAAGAGAGTCAGGGGTAACACTAGAGTCAGAATATAAATCATCCAAAACATCAAGTACAGGAGGAATAGCTAAGGGCCTGTGCTGGGGGCTTCTTAAGGAAAGTCCGAAGGCGTTTTCTGGAATCAGAATATTCCTGGCCTTGCCACTTGAAATGTTCCCTCATGGTATGCAGAACTTCCCCAAAAGAAATATCCTCAGGAGGGGAGGCCGAGGGGATGGAATCCTCTGCATCCGAGTCCTCATAGGTCTGGAAGAGCTCTTCCTGGCTATCAGAGTGGACAGAGCCCTCAGAATCTTCATCTGACGGAATACGGTCAGAGGGTTCAACCCGGGGCCTTTTATCAGAAGGAGGCTGGGATCCTCTCTCAGGATGGGCCTGTGAACCTCTAGCAGCCATAGACATAATTTGTGTCTCTGGAGTAGGCTGAGGTAAGGTTTTAGTAGTAAGAAGTTTTGTTTTGCTGGCTGCCTTAGCTAGGCCTTAATAGACATGGCCATAGGAGGCCTGGCAGCTCCACGTGCAGGAGTGACCTTGTCTACAGCAATGGTCTCGGGCATTTCCTCAGTTTCGGTATCCGGAGGAAAATCAATAACTGGCGGAGTGATATCCGGAATCGGAGTAGTCGGTAATGCGGTGTCTTCGGTTCGGAGCAGTGGAGAGACCGTCTCAGAGGGAACCGGAGCACTCGCGATAGGTTTTGGCGTGGAGTCTATGGTAGACGCGGGCCGAGGATGTCGGTCCCGGTCTTTTCGTTTCTTGGGAGTTTGCGATGTCGGAAGATCCGACGGCATTGTGTAAGCAAATTTTTCGCCGAAAAAATCTTCAGCGAACTCCGCCCGGCGCCTGAGAGTGCGCTTGTTGAAGCGAGCACAGGCTACACAGGCCGAGACGTTGTGGTCTGGGCCAAGGCAAGGAAGACAGTAAGAGTGGAAATCCTTATGTGGTATTTGTTTACCACAAGAAAGACAATTGTTAACTTTTTCAGTAATTTCTGACATCGGCTGAGGGAAGAAAAGGTCCCCAACGGGGTACTTAGCTTTTTTGATGACTTCGGAATCGAAGAATACAGGAGCTGACCGACCGGCACTTGCGAACTGCTTCTGCTTCAGGCACCGCGCGGCAAGAAAGACTGAAGAAAATGGCGTCTGCTGATGCTTATGTACTCCAGCCGCTCTGACGTCGGAGAGAAATGCGACATCGGCCGACGGACCCAGACTTTGGAATCCGGCCGACCGAGGGCTGCCTGAGGCAGGACAACCCATATGTTATGACTGCAGTTGCATTCTTGAAGGACATCACTCTGATTCCCACCAATCTCAAGTGACTTACCACCGTCATGCATTTGGTGAACACCTTGGCGGCTGTGGTGAGACCAAAGGGCACTGCTCTGACCTGGTAATGACTGGTTCCTAGCCAGAAGCATGGATGTCTTCTGGAGCACCTGTTCATTTTCCTGTGATAGATCTTAAAGATGTGTGCTATCAAGCACATCCAAACATCCTTTTGCAGTGCAGGCAAACTGGACTGAACCACGACAATCCAGAACGTTGAAAATTGAAAAAACTGGTTCACTTTCCTGAGATCCAGGATGGGTCTCAGGTTCCCTGTCTTCTCTGGCACTAAGAAGACTCCTGAATAAGTCCCAGATTCTCTCTGGTCTGAGGGGACCTTCTGGACAACTCTCTTTTTCTAGCAGAGTTTCTACTTCTAATGCTGCTGCTGCTTCTCTATGATTGGGCGGATCATCACAGATTCTTTTCTTTCACCAAGAATCTTTTGTTTTGGATCACCAGGCCCTTTGGTATAGACACAAATACCCACCTCCCCACCAAAACTGCCTCAAGAGGGTAGCAGTCGGGCCTCCTTTTAGGGATGCTGCCAGGACTTGTCAGAGAAGGAATCTCAGAAGCTCTGGTTCTGCGGACCACCTCTGCTGTGGGGGTGGTGTCTGTTTGAGTTCTCCTCTCTGCTCCTGTAAGAATAGTCTCCTAGTGAGTCTTGAAAAGGACCCTGGGATTCACGAAACTAAATTTTCATACCTCCTTGTTGATTCCAAGGGAAGGGTCTTTGAGGGGTACAAAAATGTATGCTAATGACAGAGTGCTTTCCTCTCTCCTTTACTTTGGGGCCAAATAAGGAAGATCAATCAATGGCAACATTGATGAATGAAAACTTGAAGGACTCCACAAACACACAGTCGCATCCAGGCATGTCTCCTAATGGCTATGCCTGAACCTGCTGCCCATGAAGTACCTTCCATTGCATGGGAGATCAGCCTCACTGACGCATTAGAAATAGAATGGAGGGTGGCCAGTTGCAAAGAGACCATTTTGGTCCTCTGCAGACATGGGCCCAGAAACAGATATAGAAAGTTCTTTACTCAAATCTCTTTGCAATTTTGCAGAATGTGTCAGGCAATTCAGCAACCGCACAGCAAAGGTGGCTGAAGCATACATACACTTATCAAATCTGTCCAAGGCCATGGACTCAGTTAGCAAGCTCTTTCGGTGGCTGCCACCACAGCACCAACCAGGACACCCTTGTTCCAGTGTGCCCAGTCCTTAACAGGAGCTAAAACTTTTCCTGAATGTTTAGGGACTGGCTCCACAGTTTCTGAGATCTATGAGTTTGTCAGCCAAGGGAGTTAGCCAAGAAGTAGCCATGCCAGAACCAAAACCCTCCAGGAACAGATTCCCCCAGGGAAGGGCCATCAGAAGACCATCCGCCTTTGTTTTAAAAGTTCTGGAAAGTCTCCAAATGAGACATCTTCAGGTGGAGAGCTGGGGACCCCTTCCCCTTCACTGAAATCAGTGTACTCATTGAGAGATTCCTGAGTGCAATTCTAGGGGTCTCCTTTTACACATCCTCTCTTGATGCATCAAAAGTATCAGAAGAGATGAGAATACCCTGATGGACCGAATGGAGACTTGATTTGGCTGTCTGTCCCAGTGGAATGGCTGAACAAGGCTCACAGCAGAGAACCGAAGGAGGTATAATTGTATGATCAGAGGATGGCAGGGATGTCCTCTCTCTAGATAAAAAGGCACCCTCCATAACCTTGAAGAGGGAGTGCTTGGGGAAAAGCGAAGTTTATGGCAGAGGTCAAACAAACTACTTGTTAGCATAAGTAAGTCTAACAATACGGCAGGTAACTCTGTTCTCAAACACAACTTGGAAAAGCTGGAACCTGCTCCCTACTGAACTTACTTCTCTTCCTTCCTTACCCCTCTTCAAACAAAAACTTAAAATATTCCTTAGAACACACTTACTATGCCCATGCAGTAACCCAGACTAAGCTACTACTCATACTAATATCTCCAGAACCCTATTCTCTACTAACTTTTATGTTCCTAATTGCTTACCCTGTAAGAAAGGTATACCAGGAAAACATTTATGAATTCCTCTCGTCAAGAACTTGTCCTATACTGTGTATACAGTTGTGTTATTTTTTAAGGGCTGCTTATGTGCTGAAATATCTGATATGTTCATCTTTATGGTCCCTTTAGTAACCTTATCTCATTGTTTAATTGCATTTGTCTTTGGAGCTTTTCTCTGCGGGCCTCTACTGTAAATGAACATATATCCAGTTAGACTAGCCCGGTCAACAAATGTAAAATAAATAAAAAATAAAATAAATAAGGAGGAGCCAATAACTCCCAAACAGTCAGCAACTGCAACCCCAGAAGCATGCCAGCAGAGGAAGGAGTTAGACCAGAGCTTGTCTTTCGAAGCCCAGAGGTGCAGAGACAGTTTCTATAGCTTCAGAGTTTATCCTAGCCCCCCCCCCCACCCCTTTCCAGATCCAGCATTGATACTTCAGCTCTGTAAGGCTCAGGGCCAACCAGAGTTGAGGAACAAACCACATCTTAATCCGATGAGGACACTCCCCTGGGTCTTGAATCCAAGGGCTTTGAAACAGTGGGTCAAGTCGGAGCAGGAGACACATAGGGGAAGTAGACAAAGATCAGCTCACAGATCCAGTGGGAGGCCGAGCTAGAAATACTGCCATTTGGATCTGGGCTGTGATGAATTTTCTCATCATCTTATCCACGTCAGTCTCTCAAACTTCTGGAAGACCTGACGGAAGATCTGGAGAACGGAGGTCTTAAAATGTCTGCGGGGATCCCTCAAAGAAGGGTGAAGGGAGCCGTGAAGTGTCTGGATCTGGCAGAAGGGGAGGTGAACGGATCTGGGGTGATTCTTTAGTCTGATCCGAGGTGTTTGGATTTGATTTTTTTGAAATGTAAGTTGGCAGCTCCAAGGAAGGAGCCAAGAAAGATGTGCAATCCAGTAACCACTTGCAAGACTATCTTTGGAAGCAGGAGTGTGGTTCCCCCCTTATCCAATTTCTTAGAGGGTGTTTCAGCCCCAGCTATAGAAGCAAAAGACAAAGTAATAGACGGGAGAAGGCTCTTCAACACTAGCTTTTCTCCTGCGAGTGTGAGGTCTAGAATTTAACCCAGAGCAAATACAGCAATCTGCATCTAAATGTACAGCTCCTAGACAATATACACATTCCCTCTGGCCATCGGAGTTGGGGATTTTATGCCCACAGGTGATGCATTTTTTTTAAACAGATAGGCTTATCGACCAAACAGAAAAGAACTATAAAAACTAATTTAATTTGTCTTAAAAAATGAAACTACCAATAGTAGTGCAAGAAATACTCCAACAAATAAGGAAAACTTTAAAATATAGAAATTTAAATAAGAATGTACCAGCAATGGTATTACAGAAAAGTACCAACAAATCAATAGCAACTGTATCAATAAAATTCTAGAGAAAACTAGCAAGAAAACAAGGGAGGTAGGAAAAAATAAAATAGCCGCAGTGGTGCAGTGGTAGCGTTGTTGCCTCACAGCAAGAGGTTCTCCCATTCTATTCTCTGCTTGGGTTGGGAGTGCCTTCTGTGTGGAATCTGCATGTCCTCCCCGCAGTGGAGTGGGCGTTCAAAAGACATGCGTTGAATGGGCGTGCCTTCGTTGAAGGTTGGGCGTCGGGCTGGCAACTTGACACCATAAAAAAAACAACTGTCAATCATTAGCGGACCGGAGTTCTGCTGTGGCAACCCCTAACCGGGAAAAGCCGAAAGACAAACAACAGTAGTTATGTAATACAAGTAAAGCTAAACTCAAGATTATGTTAAAAAAAAAATCTCAAAAGCTCGAGAGCGATAGAATCTCAAATGAAGCTGAATGGCAGCAAACTAGATCCGAGGTATTGTTTTATTAGAAAGCTTAATTTGACTTATTACTTTTCTAGAATGCAATGTAGTCACATTAATAATGATGCGACCAATATTGATAGTTCTTTGGATAATTGTGATGATGTTTATTTTTCTTGCGATTCATTTGCATATGCAGATTTAAATCCGTATTGTTTGCTAGACACTGAGCATTTCTAGTAAAAGTGATTTTATTCCAGCATTTTTAAATGAGAGTGTTAAGAATTTTTCAGCAATGATTAATTTTTATGTGGAAAAAAATAGCCAGCGTAGAGACCTTGTTATTAAGCCTTCGGATAAGGGCCATAAAATGGTTATGCACTATACACAATATATAAAAATGTGTGAGGATAATTTAAGTGATAGTAATGTGTGTGAAAAGGTATCGATATCTGAATATAAACACACCCGCTTACATTTTCATGAGGTTTTAGGCTGGGCTGTCTAAGGAAGATGTGGAGAGAAAGTTTGGTACTCAGCGTTGATCTAGGGCAAGGTTGTATTGTTTGCCGAAAGTACACAAAAGTTTATCCTCTCCACCAGGTTGCTCTATATTATTAGCTACTAACTTTATTTATTTTTTACATAATATTGGTGTTATTGCATAAATATTTGTTGGTACCAGTTTGTATAAACGTGATGCATTTGTTTTTTTTTTTTTTAAGGAAAGATTCAATTTATAGAATGGAAAAAGGAAAATTACTGGCTTACGCTTGATGTTAAGAGTTTGTAAATGAATATTGCACATTCATTAGGCGGGGACGCAGTGAACTATTGTTTAGGGAATACAGTGTAAAAAGTTTCCAGTTTTAAGAGCTATTAAGAGGGACAGTTGAGAGGAATGTAGAGAGCATACTCCTAGTAATGCAGACTAATTGCCCTTTGCAGAAGTGTAACCATGAAGAGAAAACAATGTCAGCATTGCCCTTTGCAGACTATCGAGAAAGTATACCGAAATAGTCAAGGAGGATAATAACTTCCTTACCTCGGCAGCAGTGTTAAACTTACTCCTGGGACAAAATAATTCAATGCACTTACACAAGCAACAAATGCAAAAAGCAGTTTCTTTTATAACTTGGGTGTTGAATGCTGGTGTCATCCAAAATGTCATGGCTTGTCACCTTTGACAAGCGTGTCATTGGCTCGCTGGCTTAAAACCAGGAAGGAAGCAGAAAATGGGCAGAACATGTACAACAACAAAAACAGAGATCTTAACATTATAGCTGTGTGCGGGAGATGAACTCGTATAGCTTTGCTGGTGTACACAAAAATCAACGGGAACCACTTACCAGAGGACTAAACATTTACTCAGGAATACTCACACTGTTAATGAAGGTTGTATCTGATCATTTCAATGATGTACATTAAAGAAAAATAAACTACAATTAAGTAGTAAAGCCTATCCACAGCTTCAATTCCATTTATATATTTATTTTTACTTTTATTGCTATCTATTAACCTGGAAGCACACCAAGCACAAGTCCTCCCTTTTCACGTGTGACCTAGTAACACTGCCCGATTAAGTAATCTGCTCAAAATCAGGATACCAGTCAGGAAATTATTGCTGTAGTACTAATAGGACTTTCCTGGAAAACTCCAGAAGTAGTGCAGTAACAAGTGTGATTGGGAGATTGTTGAGCTGCATGGAGCAAAAGTTCAATAGCACGTCTCTGAATTTAACACAGCACAGTTAGAAGTAACAGCATTGGTGTTCCCCCACCAACACCCTCAGGTGTTTCTGCATACGTATCTTCAAACACATACATATACATACCCAGACAGTGAACGAGTTCTAAACATGCCCATGCACAACACAAGTACTAGTGCGCGCACACTCAATTTACTGCAGCTCTAACAACCTGTCAGACATCAACGGGTGTACATAACGAAAGGCAGTCTAGATTTTTACTGTTAAACTCCTCAAACTGTACAGTGGAGCTGGTCTTTGAATCAATCCACCATACTATTCAGATCCCAGCAAAAGGCTCTGGGGGGAAAAAAGCACATGATTAATATGAATCAGCTACACCCTTAATCTGCCACATATTCATGTGGTTTTCTCCAGCAAGATCGCTGTAGCTGTACATAGAGCCTTCTTACAGCTATAGTTCTAGAATGGTCTTTGAATTTCCCCCCCGCACC
>NC_056725.1:1273799591-1273842617 GCF_019279795.1 Protopterus annectens | reverse complement strand
GGAGGAGGGTGAGAGGCCCTGTCTGGGTGAGGATGGGATCCCCGGATCAAAGAAATGAGATCCTCTGCTAGACTAAGCATTTGTGTAGTAGAGCTAGGCCTGTGAGAGGGGGTCTTAGCAGGCACAGATTTGGTAGATTTAGCTGCTTTAGCCCTGGCAAAGGCCTTAATCGACATGGTTGCAGGTGGCCTAGCAGCTCCACGTGCAGGGGTTGAAATATCCAAGGGTAAAGTATCAGATAATTCCTGGGAACCTGCAGGAGGTGGGATTTCAGAAGCCGATTCCACCAGGTTGGATGAGGCCTCGGCTGGAGGTAAGTTTTCGGCTGAAGGAAGAACCACGTGCTCGGTTTCAGCCGAAACAGAGACACTCGCGGTTGGCTTAACCGTGGTTTCGGCCGAAACCGCGGACCGCGAGTGTCGGTCCTTTTCCTTGCACTTTTTAGATATTTGCGTAGTCGGAGGATCCGACGGCATAATGTAAGCGAAATCGGAGCCGAAAAACTCCTCAGCAAATTCAGACCGACGTCTAAGCGTCCGTCGGTTAAAAGCAGCACAGGCTAGACAAGCTGCTACGTCGTGGTCTGGGCCTAAACAAGGTAAGCAGTACGAGTGGAAATCTTTATGAGGTATTTGTTTCCCACAAGTTAAACAGTTATTCACTTTTTCTGACATCGGCTGAGGCAAGAAAGAGTCCCCAACGGGGTACTTAGCTTTTTAGAAGTCTTCGGTAGTAGAAGAAGTATTCGGTAGTAGCAATCTCTGGTTCTGACCGACAGGCACTTGCGAACAGCTTCTGCTTCGGGCGCCACGCGGCAAGAAAGACTGAGGAAAATGGCGTCGGCTGATGCCTTTATACCCGAAGAACTGCAGCTATGACGTCGGGTGAAGTGCGACACCAGCCGAGGCCAGACCCAGACTTTGGAATCCGGCCGACCGAAGGGCTGCCTGACGACAGGACAACCCATTTGTAAGGACTGCAGATGCATCCTTGAAGGACATCCTGGACTGCAGCTGTATTAGCACTCGAACATCTACATTTATGGTAGGTACAAAACTGTACTATGTTCATCGTGCATACAGCTGCAGTCATAACAGATGGGTAGAATCCCAAAGCTACGCACAGGGTGGTAGGCACTAGGTGGAACTGGGAGGAGCCAAAATGCCCTGCAACACAGCAGTGGCAAAGCCTGCTCTAGTTTTGGAGTATAAAGGTAGGTGGTAGCGTTTAGTGAAGGTATGCACAGAACTCCAAGTGGCTGCCTCCAAAATATCTTTGGTAGGGACTCCTCTGAGGAAGGCTGCAGAGGTAGCTGTGGCCCTTGTGGAGTGGGGTCTGATGCCTGCAGGTACAGATTTACCATGAAAGGAGTAACAAAACCATATGCAGTGGCCTATCCATTTTGGAATAGTCTGTTTGGAAATTGGCTTCCCTTGAGCTCCTACAGCATAGGACACAAAGAGTTGTTCTGATTTCCTGAAAGGCTTTGTTCTGTCCAAATAGTAACGTAGCTGTCTATGGATGTCTAAGGAATGTAGCAGCCTTTCCCCTTTGTTTTGAGGATTGGGGTAAAAGGTAGGTAAGTGTATGGCCTGATTTAAAGCTACCCTGGATACTACCTTAGGCATAAATGACGGGTTGGTTCGTAGGGAAACCCTGTCCTGATGGAAGATGAGAAAGGGCTGCACAGCCATGAGGGCTTGTAGTTCCGAAACCCTACGAGCTGAGGTAATGGCCAGAAGGAAAGCTGTTTTCCAGGACAAATATTGCAAATCTGTTGAGGCAGCTGGTTCAAAGGGAGGCAATGTTAGTTTTTCTAGAATGTAATTAAGATCCCAGGCTGGTATTGGTAGTTTCCTTGGAGGTCTTGTATTCTTAGCCCCTTTGAGGAACTGTCTTAAGAGTGGGTGGGAGAATAATGGTGGATCAGTGTTGTATTCAGCAGAAATGCCTGAGGCATGGATTTTGATGGAGGAAAATGAAAGTCCACTGTTCAACAGCTCAGCTAGATACTGTAATATCTGAGGTAAATTCAGTTTTCTAGGATCCTGGCCTTTTTTCTCATTCCAAGTGCAAAACCGTTTCCATTTTGCGAAGTAAGCCTTTCTAGTAGATGGCCTTCTGGTCTCCAAAATGACATCTTGCACCTCCTTGGAGAGTAGGGTCTGTTGTGGTGTTAAGGAATTTTCCATGCAGCCAGATTGAGTGTTTTCAGCTGACTGTGAAGAGTTCTGTAGCTGTGCTGAGTCAGTAGAAGAGGCATTAGAGGGAGGGTCCAGGGAGGAGAATGGGTTAGGCTCCTCAGTAGTGGGTACCAGTGTTGTCTTGGCCAGTCTGGAGCGATCAGTATCATCTTCGGTCCGTCTGCTCTTGCTTTCAACAGCACCTTGGGCAGAAGAGGCAAAGGTGGGAAGGCGTAAACTGTCCGTGCTGCCCAACTAAAAGAAAGGGCGTCCACTCTCCAGGCCTTTGAATGGAATGTCCTTGAGCAGAATTTTGTCAATTGAGGATTCCTGTGGGAAGCAAAGAAATCTATGTCTGGCCTTCCCCACACTTGGATTATCTTTGTAAACACTTGAGGATGCAACTTCCATTCGTGCAGGTCTGTCATATTTCTGCTTAGATTGTCTGCCAGCATGTTTTCCAAACCTGGCAGGTACTGTTGCTTGAAGTTCGATTTGCCATTCCAGAGCCAAGTTCCAAAGTGACATGGCCAGCCTGCACAGGGGGTATGAATGTGTTCCTCCTTGTTTATGTACCACATTACTGTGGTGTTGTCTGTTCTTATCAATAATTGCCCTGGATGCAGGAGGTCCTTGAAAGCTGTAATTGCATTTATCACTGCTAGCATTTCCTTTTGATTGATGTGAAGGTGCTTTTCCTTTTGGGACCATTTGCCCTGAATGCACCTGCCTGTCATGTGTGCCCCCCAGGCGTAGTCTGAAGCGTCCGTTGTGATGACTTGATTTGCTTGAGGCTTGCAGAATGGTAAACCTGTGTTTGTTTGGCATGCTTGGGCCCACCATAGAAATTCCTTTTGCAAACATGGGATTAGTGGTATTATTGTTTCCAAACTGTGGCTGTGTTGAGACCATAGGTTTTTTAGGTACCACTGAAGTTTCCTCATATGCAACTTTGCACATGGGATTAGAAGAATGCAAGATGCCATGAAGCCCAGAGCCTGCAGGATTTTCCTTGCAGTTAGCTTGGTACAATTTGCTAGTATTTTGAAGTACTGAGTTAGTTGCCCCTGTTTTTCTGGCGTAAGATAGGCCATCTGGGTGTTTGTGTCCAAGTTGGCACCCAGGAAAATTATTTTCTGAGATGGTGTTAGCCTGGATTCCTCTTTGTTGACTGTGTATCCCAGAGAATTCAATAACCGTGTTACATAAGCCAGATGTTCCAGAAGTATGTGTTTGCTGTCCGCTTGGATCAGGCAATCGTCCAAATAAGGGTAAATTTGTATCCCTTGAAGTCTGCAGTAGGCAATTACTGATGCCAGGCATTTCGTGAATACTCAGGGCGCAGTAGATAAGCCAAAGGGCAATGCAGAGAATTGATAGTGGATTGAACCTGTAAGAAATCTGAGGTACCTTCTGCAGTTTTGTCTGATTGGGACATGCAGGTATGCCTCCTTGAGGTCCAATGTTACTAGCAAAGACTCCTTGCCCAGCATGGGAAGAAGCTGCTTTAAGGTGAGCATCTTGAACTTTGGTACGAGTAGAAATGTGTTTAGGATGGATAAGTCCAAAATGGGTCTCCAATCGGTTCCCTTCCTTGGTACCAGGAATAGTCTGGAATAAAAACCTTGACCTTGTTCGTGAGGAGGTACCTCTTGAATAGCTTTCATGTCCATAAGCTTTGAAATTTGTATTTGAGCCTCTGCCCTTTGATTGTGTGGCAGGTTCGGCATGCCTCTCATTTTTGGAAGTGTGTGAAAATGAAATCTGTAGCCTCTGTTTATAATATCCAGGATCCATTTGTCTGTTGTGATATGCCAATTTTTTGAAAATAATGTCAGTTTTCCTCCCAAGGGTGCTGCCAGCTGAGACTTGCTTGGCATGCAAAGGGGAAAGTCATTGGGTTTGTTTCCTGTATTGTTGTGCACTGTCTTTGCCACCTCTTGGTGCTGGAGTTTGCCATTGTCTGCCTCTATATGATCCTTGAGATTGTCCTCTGCCCCTTGTGCGCCTGTATCTACCTCTTTGGGGCTTGTCCGTGGCTGGAAAGGACCAGTTTTTTTGAAGGCCAATTTCTGCTAAAACGTGGTGGTTGTACCTGTAGAAAGGCTGACAGTTTGCATAGATTTAGTTTTTTCTTCCATCTTCTGTAGTATCTCCTCAGCATTAGTACCAAATACATCCTTTTGTAAAGGAGCATCTAGTAGTTTAGCTTTAACATGATCAGGCAAGGTTTGTTCCCTAAGCCAGGCATGTCTACGAATGACTGATCCTGTAACAGCAGCTCTACTTGAGGCCTCTAGAGCATCATAGCCACATTGTAATGTGTGTTTACCCACTTGTTCTGCACTATGCATCATATCCTGCAACTCCTTCAAATCTGGTTGTTCAGGTTGTGACATTTTATTCCTTAATTGTGATAACAGAAACTGCCGATATATAAGCATATGGAACTGACAATTTAAGGCCCTCACGGCTAGGGTGGCCAAGGTATATACCTTTTTTCCCCATCATTCGAAGGATCTAGACTCTCTTTCGGAAGGTAATGGATTCTTAGCAGTAGAGGCCTTCATTCCCTTGGGGCCTTGAGAAATGGTTTCAGGGTCAGCATTATGGCTTTTGTAAAGAAATTAGTGAGAGTTAGGAACTCTGTAGTACCTATCAGGCTTGACTGGGGCAGGAGGCAGGGAATCGGGATTAAGGCAAGCCTCCGAGTAGACATCATCAAGTATGTCCAGGACAGGAGGTATCGCCAGATGTCTGTGCTGAGGTAGCAAAAGAAATTCCCCAAGTCTTTTCTTGGAATCTGAAAAATCTTGGCCTTCCCAATGGAAGTGTTCCCTCAAGGTGTGCAAGGTTTCCCCGAAAGAAAAATCCTCTGGGGGAGATACAGAAGGAATGGACTGCTCTGCATCAGAATCTTCAAAGGGAGAGTACGAGTGCTCCTCTTCATCAGAATGTTCTGAAATAATGGATCCCTGGTCAGAAGAGGGAGAATCTTCCTCCACTCTGAATCTCTTGTCCAGAGGGGGTTGGGAACCCCTGATAAGAGTAATTAAATCCTCAGCCATTTTGAGCATCTGCTTTTTAGGCATGGGGCCTGGAGATGGGCCCTGTGCACCAGGCCTCTTGGGATGCATGGCTGATTTGAACTTAGTAAAGGCCTTTATGGAAAAGGAAGATGAGGGTCTGAAGACACCATGGGTGGAAGTGGACCTGTCCACATTAAGAGGCTCAACACTCTCAGTGGCTTCGGTAGCTGTAGTCAAGGTATGGGCCGAGGTACTTGCGGTCTCGGTTACAGAAGACACCGCCAGATAAGTGTCATCGGTAGTCAGGGGCTGCGTAGGCACCTCGCTGAGAACCGGACCATGTGTAGCCGGTTTTGGCGTGGCGGACCTCACGTGTCTGTCTTTCTCCTTGCTTTTTTTGGACAAAACGGCAGTCGGAGTCTCCGACGACATTTTATAATCAAAAGCTTTACCAAAAAAGTGCTGGGCGAACTCCACCCGACGCTTAATAGTGCGTTTATTGAAAGTAGCACAAAAGCGACAGCCCGAGACTTCATGGTCTGGGCCTAAAAAAGGTATACAGAGGAAATGGAAATCCTTATGCGGTATTTGCTTCCCACAAGAAATACAATTGTTAACTTTGTCTGACATTGGTCTGAGGCAAGAAAAGTTTCCCCAACGGAGTACTTAGCTTTAAAAAAGACTTCGGTTTCCAAATTTTCGTAATTTCAGGAGCTGGCCGACCGGCACTTGCGAACTGCTTCTGCTTCGGGCACCGCGCGGCAAAAAAGACTGAAGAAAATGGCGTCGGCTGTGTCTTGTATACCCCTGTCGCACTGACGTCAGGAAAGAAAGCGACGACAACCGACGCCAGACCTAGACTTTGGAATTCGGCCGACCGAGGACCCGCCTGATGGCAGGAGAACCCATCTGTTATGACTGCAGCTGTATGCACGATGAACATCTAAGACAGCAGTAGGAGCGGCTATGAGGCCCTGCAGGACTGCAGTGGCAAAGCCTGCCCTGGATTTAGAGTAGAGTGGCAGATGATAATGCTTTGTAAAGGTGTGCACTGAACTCCAAGTAGCTGCCTCTAAAATGTCTCTGGTAGGTACTCCCCTGAGAAAGGCTGCTGAGGTGGCTGCAGCTCTGGTGGAATGAGGCCTAATGCCCTTAGGCACTGGCTTGCCATGGTGTAGGTAGCAGAAACGAATGCAGTGGTCTAACCACTTTGAAATAGTCTGCTTTGAAATAGGCTTTCCTTGTGATCCTGCAGCATATGCCACTAGTAATTGTACTGTCTTCCTGAAAGCTTTGGTTCTGTCCAAGTAGAATCTAAGCTGTCTGTGTATGTCCAAATAATGCAGAATTCTATCCCCCTTGTTCTGTGGATTTGGGTAAAAGGTTGGCAGATGGATGGCTTGGTTAAGAGCCACACTGGACACTATTTTAGGCATAAATGTTGGGTTTATCCTCAGGGAGACCCTGCCTGGATGAAAAATGATGAGGGTGGCTTACCACTTCCTATTTTTGAGGTGGGAGCACTCCATTGTTTAGATCTGTGCATACCCTGAGACTGCAGTCTTTGTGGTCTGTTGCCCTTGGGTTTGGACTGAGAAGGTCTGGGAGGGGAGGGACTGGAAAAGACCAGTTGTTTGAAGGCCAATGCCTACTGAATCTAGGTGGCTACATCTGAAAGAAATATTTAACAGTTTGCATAGACTTAGCTTTTTCCTCCATCTTTTTTAAGAAGTTGTTCTGCTTTTGTGTCAAACAAGCATTCTTGGTTTAATGAAGCATCTAGCATTTTTGATTTGACAAGGTCTGGCAAGATTTGTTCCTTCAGCCAAGCATGCCTTCCCAGAACAGACCCAGTGACAGCAGCCCTGCAAGATGCTTCTAAGGTATCAAAACCACACTGTAAAGTATGTTTACCAACTTGGTTTGCAGAATGCATTAACTCTTGCAAATTATTTTCTGCATAATCAGGAATCAACAATATTTTTTGTTTAATTAGTTCCATAATATGCTGCTGGTACTTCAACATGTGAAATTGGTAATTTAAAGCCCTGATGGTAAGAGTTGCAGAGGTATATACCTTCTTACCCAATCTGTCTAAGGCCCTAGAATCCCTGTCCAAAGGGGTAGGGTTTTTGGCTGTAGTAGCCTTAATACCTTTAGTTCCCTGGGAAACTGTCTCTGGATCCACAGTGGGATTTTTTAAAGAGAAATTTGTGAGAGTCAGGTACTCTGTAGTACCTGGTCAGGCTTTCTAGGAACTGGTGGTGAAGTATCAGGGGTAAGACTGGATTTCATGAAAATATCTACAATATCTAGGACAGGGGGGGTATTGCTAGCGGCCTGTGTTGCGGCAAGTCTAAAAATACCCAGTCTCTTTTTGGACTGTGGGTAGTCCTGGCATTCCCAGCGGAAATGCTCTCTTAGGGCATACAAGGCTTCACCGAAAGAAAAGTCCTCTCTGAGGGAGGCAGAGGGAATGGAATCCTCTGCATCTGAATCCTCATAGGTAGATAAAGGTATGTCCTGGTAATCAGAGGGGTCAGAGTCATTGGACTCATGGTTTGTAGAATCAGAAGGAAAATCAATTCTTTGTCTTTTAGAGGGGGAAGGCTGGCTTCCCCTAATTAAAAGTAATTAGGTCTTCAGCCATTCTAAGCATTTGTTTCTGTGGCATGGGAGCTTGAGAAAGTGCTTTGGTCATCTGTTTTAGGCGTAGTACGAACTGTGGGCCTGAGAAATTCAGCAGCTTGTCAGAAACTAAGTAGTCTGTTTAATACGAACATCGGAAGGTCTGAATACACCCTCAGAAGCCGGTGCCTGCACAGTGGCTCCGGACCCATCCAAGGTACTGACATCCGCAGGTTCCATAGTCAAAGCATCTCGCGGCATACCAGACTCCGAATGGGTCTCAGTAGAGGCCTGCGAATCTGTAGAAGCAGGTATCAGAGGCTGTGAAAGCGCCTCACTGAGTAACAGCAGACTGGCGACTAGCTTAATGGAAGCATTGTCGGCAGTTTTGGACCTATGCAGTCTAGCTCAGTATTTATCCTTAAGTTTTTTCAGAAGATCGGTAGTCGGATGGCTTATCGAAGCCATTTCGGAATACGGAGTAAGAGTGAAAGAATTTAGCAACAAAGATAGCTCGACAGCGAATAGTTCGGGTGCTGAACAAGGCACAAACCTACAGTGAGGAACATTGCGGTCTAGGCCTAAACAGGGGACGCAGTAAGAATGAAAATCACTGAGGTATTTGCTTTCCACAGGCAAGAAAATTGTTAACTTTTTCTGACATCTGTTAGAGCAAGAAAAAAAAAGGATCCCCAATGAGGTACTTGGCTTTAGAAGACTTCAGGCTTGAAATTTCAGGTAGCGGCCGACCGGCACTTGCAAGCTGCTTCTGCTTCAGGCTCCCGCACAGCAAGAAAAGCTGATGTAATGGAGTCAGATGCATGTTTTATATCCCCGTCATGGAAGAGGCGACAGCATCAGACATAAAAATCCCAAGGTAATCGAACCGACTGAGGGCTACCTGCAGGCAAATAACCCAAGTGTGATGACTGCAACAGTGAAACACAAAGAACGTCTTTAGTGCCTCGGCTTTTATGGTTTTATTGGTGGGTGTATTTATATGGTGCTTGTGACTAGTGTTTTATACTCTTTAAAGGCTGTAGCTGAGGCGCTACAGATATTAAAGTTTTTCTGTGCATTTCAGTGGTTCCTGCCTGTTTTTTGGATTTTTGTTTTGCTCTTGTGGTTCTGTGAATTCCTTAAAGTCTGCAATGAGCTATCCCCGGAACTAGATATTTCATAAACACCATAGGAGCCATCTATAACTCAAAAGGTAATGCAGACAAATGATAATCTGAAGCTGACACAGAATCTGAGAAACTTTCTAGCTATGGGAATGTGAAAAGCATCTTTTAGGTCTAATGACTTTTAGTAAGACCTTGGAGAGCAGAGGTAGAGAGGGAAAGGCATAGACTGATAGGTTTTTCCAGCTGAAGGATACAGCATCCATTTTCCAAGCTTTTTTTGTGATTAATTCTTGTGCAGAATTTGTCTGAGAGTTTTGGGTTGAGGCAAAAAGATCTAGGTCTGGGCTCCCCCATTTGCGTGTCAACATGCTGAAGATTTGTGGATCTAGTTTCCATTCGTGTGGGTCCATAAGATTTCTGCTTAGTTAGTCTGCCAGAGTATTTTGCTTTCCTGGCAGGAATTGAGCTTATAGATGTATTTGATAAATCAAAGCAGTGTTCCACAATGCCATGGCTAGCCTGCAAAGGAGGTAGGAATGTGTACCCCTCGGCTTGTTTATGTACCACATGACTGCAGTGTTGTCAGCAGTTGTCCTGGATGAAGATAGTCCTTGAAGCCTGTCAGAGCATTCTGTACAGCCAGCATCTCTGATTGATATGTAGGTGCTTTAGATTTGGGCTCCATTGGCCATTAATGCATCTCCCTGCCAAATGTCCCCCCTCCCCCCGCAAGCATAGTCTGAGTCTGTAGTCAAGGTTTGGGCGGCAGGGGGTGGAATGAATGAGTTCCTTGTTTTGGTGGCAGGCCTCTGCCTACCATAGGAACTCTAGTTGCAGGCAAAGAATGATAAGAACAGTTTCCAGGCTGTGACAATGTTGACTCCATAAGCTTTTTAGGTACCACTGAAGTTTCCTCATATGCAGTCTTGCATATATATGGAATTAGAAGAATGCAGAAGGCCATGAACCCCAAGGTCTGCAGAATTTGTCTTGCAGATAGCTGGGTTTTTGTGGCCACCTGCTTGAACTAAAGTCATCAATTGAATTTGTTTTTCTGGCGTAAGGCAAGTCATCTGGGCAGTTGTATTCAAGCTTGCACCCAGGAATGCAATTATTTGAAAGGGCACCAGTTGTGATTTATTTTCATTTATGGTTTACCTTAGACAATATATTTATTTATTTTACATTTGTTGACCGGGATGGTCCGACTGGATACATGTCCATTTTCAGCGGAGGCCCGGGGAGAAAAGCTCCACAGAGGAAAAGGGTACACACATTCATTTACATATAGATAAATACACTTACTAATGCAAATACACAAAATACAAATACACAAAAAATACATCACAATGTTTTAGATACAATTGGCTACAACGTGAATAGATTACAGTTCAAAATACAGTATAGTTTTTGTCTAGGTTACTATTTCCCATCCCTTGTAGAGTCAAGTCAGGCAATGGGGAGCTAGACTTCATTAGTACTAGTGGAGGTGGAATTTAGTGGGTGTGAGTTTACAAATTCTTTAGACTAAGAAAAAAAGAAAAAACACCTAGTGATACAGGTGGAGAATGCTACTAGTTGAGTGTCAGAGAGAACTAGTCTGGGTTATTACATGGGCACAGCCAATGTTTTTTAAAAAATTGTTTAAGATTATTTTTGAATTGACAAAGGGATGTAGTAAGTCTTAAGTTATTGGGGAGGGAATTCCAGACTTTTCCTATAGAGTTGGCAAAAAGGGCTTCGCCACCAGAGTTGTTGGATTTGATGAAATCTCTGACGTCTCGGCCAAAGCCTTCAAGGAGAATTCTTGGCCGAGACGTCAGAGATTTTATTAAAACTTTGCTGGATACTGTGTTTGTTGTTTATGCTACTGGCTGTTTTCTTCGTTGCTTTTTGTTGGATTTGATGGTTTGGACCAGGAATCTATGTGAGGAGCGAAGACAGCTAAGATTGGAGTATGGAATCAGAAGATTATGCAGGGAGGGTTTTTTTCTGGTTGCTTAATAATTTTAAACGCTTCAGTGAGTTGGTTTAGTTTGAGAAGATTGGGTAGTTTTAGCCAGTCAAGTTTCCTTAGGTTAAGGCAGTGATGAGTTCTGTAAGGACCTCCTACTACAAATCTGGCGATGTGATTGTAGGCAGCAGAGAGTTTGTTGATCTCACTTTTGTTAAGGAATGAAAGCACAGGAGATGCATACAATAAAGTGGAGAGTAAATGCGTGCGAGAGATAGTTAGTTTGGCAGCAGGGGTTAGAAAGTTTTTAATTCTATACAAGGATCCAAGTTTCTTATTTACAGTCTTTATGGTTTGACTGATATGCATATCAAATCTAAGCCTACTATCAATAGTGACTCCTAATAGTTTAGTGTTGGTAACAGGCTCAATCATGGTACCATTAATAGATTGAACAAAGAAGGGACTATTGTTAGACTGTGGTGTAAGTTGGACTGATGGACTAACTGAGGTGGGAAAAAATACTAGTAACTTGGTTTTTTTTGGATTTAGAATGAGTTTCCGCTCAGAGCCACTTTTCTACTATAGCAAAACAGTTTTGGGTTATTACTTGTAGGTCGGGGAGGGAGACATCAGAGCAGATCAAAGTGGAGTCGTCTGCATATTGGATGCAGGTGGCCTTAGGGATGACAGTGAAGATCATTTATGAATACGGAAAAGAGAAGAGGACCAAGTATGGAGCCCTGGGGGACCCCTATGGTATTCGGTAGCAGTTGAGAGCGCTTATTTTCCCATCGAACTGCCTGTTGTCTTCCAGAGAGGTAAGCTTTGAACCAGCTAAGGGCCGGATAATCAAGGTGTAAGGTTTCAAGAGTGTGGAGCAGTAGTTGGTGACTGACCATGTCAAAGGCTTTTGACAAGTCAAGAAAGAGGGCTGAAGATATTTTTTTGTTATTGCGGTTTTTATTGACTGAGTCAGTAAAAGAGAGGAGGGCGGTGGTCGTACTATGGTGGGGTCTGAAACCGTGCTGAGATTTTGACAATAGATTGTTTAGGGTGAGATGGTGAAGGAGTTGTTTATGAACACATCTTTCCAAGATTTTGGCTATTGGAGACAGTATAGCTATAGGTCTATAATTCGATGGGTCAGTGGAGGAGCCACCCTTATGAAGTGGGATGACATGGGCTATCTTCCAAATGGAGGGGATAGTGGCCTCAGTTATAGTTCGGTTAATTAGAATTGGGATAGGCTATGGCATCTGCTGCTATTTGTAGGTATTCAGCTGGAAGTCGGTCGGCCGACAGGGTGGTTTGTTTAAGTTTCTTCAGTAAGGATCTAATGTAGGAGGTGGAGGCTGGCTGGAGAGTAAAGAAGGGTAGAGATTCATCATTAACCTTAGTTGGGGGGGGAGGATGGGGAAGTTGATTAGCCAGGGTCTGAATGGTCTCTGTGAAAAAGGAGTTAAAAGTATTGGCGACCTCTTCTGGGTTTTTACCAATAAGTGTTTCTGGAGTGGGAGTAGACACTTTCCCTGAGTGGAGGAGGTTGTTTAAGCCTGCCCAAAACTTCTTTGGATTGTTCTGGTGCTCATCTTGGAGGTGACAGAAATGGTTCTTTTTTATCTAGGGTAGTGTCTTTTTTCGTTGCATTTCTAAGTTGCTGGAATTTAATGCGATCTTGAGGTGCCTTAGTAGTTCGCCATTTGTCCCAGGCCTGATCTCCAAGTTTGATTTTGGATTTGGTTTCTCTAGTTAGCCATGGTGCTATCAGAGTCTTGGTTCGGATGAGTCTGTTAGGTGCATGAGAGTCCAGAATGTTGAGGAATGTGTCAGTAAAAAATGTCACTCTCTCATCAAGGGGCAGGGTTTTTAGCTTGGACCAGTTACAGGATCTAAGTTCAGTTAGGAATAGTGTTGGAACAAATTTCTTCTTATTTCTAACAAGTCTATATATAGGAAGGTTTATGCTGGTAAATTTGTTTTTTATTATGTAGGTGACGTGTGAAGTTAGAAGTCTTTTTACAAACACCAGATGTTTTAGAAGAGTCTCTTTGCTTTCTGCCTGAATTAGACAATCGTCCAGGTATGGATAAATTTGAATATTTCTTTGCCTTCAAAATGCAATTACTGGTGCCAGGCACTTTGTGAAGACCCTGGGCGCAGTAGACAAGCCAAAGGGCAGTGCAGAGAACTGGCAATGCAGATAGCCTGCTTTGAAGCTGAGGTATCTGCTGCAAGATTCCCCGATTGGGATATGCAGGTAAGCCTCTTAAGTCTAGAGTTACCAACCAGGCATCCTTGCCTAGCATAGGTAGTAACGGTTGAAGAGTCAGCATCTTGAATTTTGGAATGTCCAGAAATGTATTTAGAATGGATAAGTCCAGAATCGGATGCCATGATTTGTCTTTTCTGGGTACCAGGAAAAGTCTTTAATAAAAACCTTGTCCCTTTTCCTTTTCTGGTACTGGTTGAATAGCCTCCATATTCATGATGGGCATAA
The DNA here is from genome assembly GCF_019279795.1 of Protopterus annectens. NCBI lineage: Eukaryota > Metazoa > Chordata > Ceratodontiformes > Protopteridae > Protopterus > Protopterus annectens. The sequence goes on along the minus strand of NC_056725.1, from coordinate 1,273,829,196 downwards.
CTTGTTTCTGGGCCTCTGTCCACTGATTTGGAGGCAGGTCTGGCCATCCTTTTGGGACTGGCAATGTGTGGAAATGAAAACTGTATCCCTGGGATACTATATTTAAAACCCATTTGTTCTGGGTAATCAGTTGCCAGTTTTGTGCATGAAGTGCCAGTTTTCCCCCCAAAGGGGCAGCCAACAGATAAGTGCTTGGTGATTGCAGTGGAAAGTAATTGAGACTTTTTACCATAGGGAGGTGCCTTGTTGCTTCCAGATTTGGAGGTGGAGGCACCACACTGCTTTGTTCTAAAAGTTCCTTGCGAATGAAACCTGGAGCCTTTGGAATGTCTGGGTTTGACCTGAGCGGCTCTAGTGGGTACTGGAAAGGACCAGTTCTTAGTAGGCCAGTGCCTACTAAACCTGAGTGGCTGCACTTGAAGGAAATCTTTCACAGTTTGCATAGATTTAGCTTCATCTTCCATCTTTTTCAAAACTTCTTCAGCCATATTACCAGACAGACTGTCCTGTCGTAAAGGAGCATCCAACAATTTTGCTTTAACATGGTAAGGCAGACTTTGCTCCTTAAGCCAAGCATGCCTTATCACAGATCTAGTTACAGCAGCCCTGCAAGAGGTCTCCAAGGAATCAAAACCACATTGCAAAAGCATGTTTTCCAACTTGTTCAGCTGAATGCAATACATCTTGCAACTCTATTTTCCACAGTCAGAAATCAACATGATTTTCTGTTTAAGTAAACCCATGACATGCTGTTGATATTTAAGCATATGAAATTGACCGTTTAAAGCCCGGATTGCCAAGGTTGCAGACGTGTAAACCTTCTTACCCCATCTATCCAGCACCCTGGAATCTCTATCAGAAGGGGTAGGATTTTTAGCAGTAGAGGCCCGAATGCTCTTGGGACCCTGAGAAATGGTTTCAGGGTCAGCAGTAGGGTTTTAAAAGCAATTTGTGGGAGTCAGGAACCCTGTATTATCTGTCTGGCTTACTAGGAGCTGGAGGCAGGGAATCATGAGTCATACTGGATTCTGAGAAAAGATAATCAACAATGTCTAGAACAGGAGGTATAGCCAAAGGCCTATGTTGAGGAAGAAGAAGAAAATCCCCAAGTCCCTTTTTAGATTCTGAGAAATCCCGACTCTCCCAGTGAAAAAGTGTACCCTTAAGGTATGCAAAGTTTCTCCAAAAGAAAAATCCTCAGCAGGAGAAGCAGAAGGGATGAAATCTTCTGCATCAGAGTCCTCATAAGTAGGAATAGATAATTCCTGATCAGAAGAGGAATCAGAAGAAATAGAAACCTGATCTGAAGATTCATAGTCAGTGCCTTGCCTAGGCCTCTTAGCAGGAGGGGGAATGGGTACCCCTGATCAAGGTAATTAAGTCCTCAGCCATTTTGATCATTTGTTTTTTAGGTATTGGGGCCTGTACACATGGTCCAAGCATCGTTTTTTTAGACAAAGAAGTAGCTTTTGGTCTTAGTTTTGAAGATGGTGTCTGTTTAATATACAGATCTTTAGGCCTGAAAACACCCTCAGAAGCCGGTGCCTGCTCAGCGGCTCCAGACCCATCTAAGGTAGAGACATCTGCGGGTTCAATACTTCAAGTATCTTGCGGCATACCGGACTCCGAATGGGTCTCAGGAGTCCAGCCGCCCCTGGGCCTCCCCAGTGGTGCTGGTACCAAAGAAGGATGGCAGCACCAGGTTATGTGTGGACTTCAGGAAATCTAAACAGTCACACAGTCAGATACTTACCCTATGCTTAGGACAGATGAAGCCCTAGAGCAGATGGGTGGGGCTAAGTATCTTACCACTATTAATCTTACCAAGGGCTACTGGCAGGTCCCCCTTGACTCCCAGTGCTAGACAGGTCAGCCTTTAGCTTGTATGAGTTCACAAAGATGTCCTTTGGGATGAAAAATTCACCAGTGATTTTCCAGAGGCTGGTAGATCATATCCTAGCAGAAGAATATGCTCTTGTTTACCTGGATGATATTGCCATCTAACAGCCATTCCCGTCAAAAGCACTTTCAGCATGTCAGGGAAGTGTTAAGCAGACTTCAGACTGCAGGATTGGCCATTAAACCCAGTAAGTGCCAGGTGGGTATGGCAGAGGTCTCCTACCTGGAACAGAGTGGGGAATGGAAAGATAAGACCAGAACCTGCCAAAGTGGAAGCCATTCAAGCATGGCTTGCCCCGGTTACCAAAGGTGAAGGCATTCTTAGGGACAGCAGGGTACTACAGAAAGTTTGCCCCCAATTATAGGACAATAGCTGCTCCCCTCACAGACCTGACATGGAAAAACAGGCCAGATCAGCTAGTGTGGATCCCAGCATGTGAGCAGGCATTCCAGAAGCTGAAAGGAGCTTTGGGTGGACCCCCTGTGTTAGCCAGTCCAGATTACAGCAAATAATTTTTTGTTGTGCTGGTGTAGGATTCAAAACCATAGGGTGGGGCTGCACTTAGTCAGGTTTCTTCAGAGGGAGAAGAGCACCCAGTGGTATCTCTCAGCCGTAGACTCCACTCAATGGAGGAATGCTACGCAGCTGTAGAAAAGGAATGTCTAGCCATAGTATGGGCACTGCAAAACCTTCAGCTTTATCTGTATGAAAGGAAATTCACTGTAGTTACAGACCACAATCCCTTAACATAGAGCCAGCCAGCAAAATGTGAAGTTATTACAGTGTAGCTTAGGACTGCAGGCATAAGACAGGACACTAACACCGTTGTGTGGTCAGTAATGCCAACATAGATGGGCTTTCAAGACAGGGAATGGAGTAACATATGCCCATATAGGCTTATTTCTTTCAAGTCAAGTTTCTCAAGGGTCAGTTGAAAAACTAGCTAGAGTCTTCGAGGGGTGGAGAAATGTGACATGGGCAAGTGCCAGCATAGCCAGCTGGAGTTCTGCAAAGAATATATACCTTGAATATCAAACTGATTTATACAAGATGCTTTATGTTACAAATGTATTAGAACTGAACGTCATTTGTGTATCAAACTGATTTTGTACAGATGCTTGTGCTGAAAATGTATTTGTGCGCTTTGCTTCTATTAAAATGCATCAACAGTGCAGCCTGCTGAAATGAAGAGAAATGTACATGCATTTTTGTAGCTGAATTAAATGTATATGTTTTAATAGAGGATACTAGCACAGTAGAGGTTAAGAAAAATAAGGGAAATATACATGAGCTGCTAAACCCTCAAAAGGCACCCCACAGTGCTGAATAGGACTGGACACTGGGTTTGTGGAAAAGCCTTTGTCCATTAGTTCAGTGAAAAGAGGGGAGGACCCAGGTACTACCACAAACATTTGGATGCATACTGTGACCAACTGTGCTAACTTCCTGTCTCAGCTTCAAAGGGGAATACTGTGAGAACCTAGAGTCAATTGACCAGATGAGGTCATTCTGCCAACCCTCTGATACCTAAAGTATAATTTCCAAAACAAAAATCTCAAGAGTATTGAGTATTCTGTTTGGGAAGCCTGACTAGAAAGACCCTCACCCACAGCATCTTGCCTTGCGGTAGTTAAGTAACTTAACTAGGGAACAGTGATTCTTTTAGATTTACTCAGGCATACAGTGAAGTTTAGTTTAGATATTGTTTTTCTTTATTTGTCCGAGTCTGACCATCAATGTTCTTTTCAATATTTCCTGTGATCTGAACTCTGTGGTTTACTGTGAATATATATCCAGTATTTTCATGCTCTTATTTATTAAAGCTATTTAAAACGTTTATTGTGGCTGCTCCTTATAGAAAGTACTTAACCTTTGGGAGTGCCTATATTTGGTGACTGTGGGACCACTACGGCCTAACCCTTTTGGTAAACTACTACGATTTGGATTAGTATTACTATTGCGCAGTATAATTAGACACCCTTTGTTAAAGGCCTTGTAGCTGATTGTGGAGAGTCTGGTGGCAGTGAATCTTACTTATAGTCTGAGCAAAGCTGGAAGAGCAGGTAACCTGTGCCAGCCTTTCCCAGGTGTACATGTTGTGTGTGTGAGTTAAATCTTAGAGTGTGCGCGTGTGCCAGCTACTTGGGGCAGCAACACAAAGCACTGGGTTTAGAGAGAGGGTGATGGAGGACTTAGCTTAGACACTCGGCTGAGGCCCTAACCCTACAGCTGTACCATTGGGGAGTCTTATTGGGGACCTGGAGGGAGACACATATACAGACCTCCAGACCCTGGGCTAAGTGTGTTCCCTGTGTGCTCTTAAGGGAAATTGTACTTGATGCAGACAGGTCCGCATCTGGAAATACTGAGTGTATCCATTTGTATTCCAAGCTCACGTCCATCTCCAGTGTTAGTTGTAAGGATTCAGACACCTTGGATTACTGGCCCAGCAACATATTGGTGGGCATCTGACCTGGTCACTACAGGAAGGTTAAAGTGAGTAGTAAGACATGCATGCTACCAAAAATTGTCAAATGACAGGTGATTTACCTGAATGCTGCTGTGTGGTCAACCACTGTGTTAACATAATCCAGTGACTGAAATTTGTAAGGCACTTGGGGAAATAAGTACCATTAAGAATACACTGGAACTGTACTTGCGACATTAATAATAATAAATCCTCCAAATTACACAGGTTAAACATCCAAGGTTGCATTAAAAAGACTAAATATCCAAGTATGTACTGACCATTTCAAGAACCCTACGACACAGGTCTTCTCTTAGCCATACTTCCTTTACTTGTTAATTTACACAAAGTTTTGTTAACTTTCACAGCGATGCAATAACAATGCAGCATTGCTTGCAAGGACTGCCATGACTTCCAACATCCAACTAAGGTAGAAGGTTAACTAAAGAAATCACTCAACTTTCAATCAGAATTTTCTTCTCTCTATTTTAAATAACTTTACAGCTTAAAATACAAGTTAAACTTAAGGAAACCCATTGTGGTTTATAAGTGCAATGGGGCAGAAAATAAAAACAAGCGAGTCAAACGATTTAGCTAATTGCCAATATTCAGATTTTTTACAACCACAGAGCACTTTGACACTCCAGTTTTACAAAATACTGTTAAGTGTATTGGTTTTAGTTGCTACAAAAACATTTTTGCATTTTCAAAGTCTTCTGTCCAACAGTCTGCAAAGCTCCCACCCTCGTATTCCAAACATTTTCATAATGAGGTACCAAGAAAATGGTACAGGACATGTTGCAAAACTTTCATTTAATATGTATAATGCACATGCTCACACTATTTATTAGACTTGCCCATCTCTTAAAGCATCCCTAGACCCTTCTGAAAAGCTGATTTACTTACTGTTAGTGTCTTCTGATAGTAAGTAACCTTGGCTCGGATAGGATATGGTTTATTTCTGAAATCCCTCAAACAGCTTCCCAAAGCCTGAGATGAACCATCACTGAAAAATATAGTGTACTATGATGAATTACTAAATATTAACACAGAAAAATCACTGTTATAAGCAGAATATGTCTGGTTTATTATACCGCTGTCCATGTCATTTTAATTAGAAAACTGAATAATTATCTGACCACACAAGCACATGTTTTTACAAACATTACTGCTATAAAGGGATCACAAACGAATCCTTTCGTTCTGCCCTTACACAAGGTACAGCTCTAGAATTCTTATTTTACGAAAGACAAGGCTTTAAAATCAGTAAGGAGATATGTTACCTGACTAATCAGCTCACTTTACTAAGAGTGCCAAGAGGTGATTCATTAATGGTGAAAGCCGTCATGAATAACTGATCTACAAATACAACATTATACAAGAATTAAAAGAAACGCTGGAATTTTCACGACTTGCTCCCAATATTTAAAGTTTCAAATTTAAAATTTTCAGCACAGACCCCCTAGACTATGAAAAAAATGACCATCTATTAGGATTGGCTCAGAATGAGACGACCTTTAAAACACAAGTGCCAAAACCTCCTTAGTGAGAGAAAGGGATACAAACTCCGGCTTGAGAAATTAATCTAGAGCACACATTCAAAGGCAATGCAAAACTGGAACAGTCAACATATATGCTCTAGGTAATGAAAAACAAAACTAGTGGCCAAAACATAGTATAATATATATACAACCTTTCATAACGTCATGGAAGCTGGAATCAACATAAAAAGATACAATTTAATGCAATGGTCAGTTGCACTCTGCTCCCATTCATGGGCACACATTCAGCCACACGCCCACATGCACACACTAATGTAATGCCCTCAAGCATCAGAAATTACTTACAGATGACACTTTTTTCTGACTTGACATTATTTGCAGCAATCGCTGCTGTAACTGAATGTTTTTGTACATCACAAAATTTCTGTGACTAACTTGCTGCTGCTTTTATCACAGCTTGCTCTTCCATGCTGCATCTGTTCCTCCTTTCTAAGTATTACATTCACTATGATCTGTGAAACGTATACCATTTTTTCCCATTGCTTTCAGGTTGTTTTTATCCACATGTTAAGCCATGAATGGCTTCCTAGGCAGCGGGTTTCCGGACTGCCTGGCTATCTTTGTTTACCATGTTCATACTCCATAAATGTCTACAGGCTTGCTCTACAAAATACAACAGAATTTTGACCAATAACTTGCAAACATTAAATCTAATAAACAAAATGTCTGAGCACTGTGCAATTTTAAAAGGGCATTCACTTCTATCAGCAAAGCTTTTCAATAACTCATTTATGACATCCTCTCTAAAACACACACACTAAAAGCTGAATATGGAGAACAAGAAACCAGATTCCTACTCAGGCTGATCCCCTTAGTGACACATTAAAACTGCTTCAAGCCCAAGTTAAGTAGTTTGTTCTATGCTGTTTTGGGAGACTTGATAACTGTTGACAGTGAGAAAAAATGCACTTTATGTTGGATATGGCAACAGTCCATGAGTAAGAATGGGACAACCTTGAAGTGCTGGACGTCACTGAAGTAATACATAGCTTAGACACTATAGTAATTTGGCAATTTTGGCTGGTTTGCTCAGTGAAAAGTGCCTAATGAGGTGCAGTGACTTATCAACTGTAAACTAATAAGCAACAAATATGTAAGATTTCATAATCTTAATATTTTTGTAATATGGTAAGCGTTAACTATACTAGCAGTTATAATTATTGTGAATATTAATTATAATACTTTCAACTTGATGTCCTGTCAGTATGGGACAGACAGATAATGTTACATAAATTTTAATAAAAGAAATGGGCACTTAAGTTTCATTCATATTAAGCACTGGTATCAAAATGATGAAAAATATCTGATACAACTTTACCAATTTGCAGTGTACAGTCTTTTGAGAAGTAGGACACAAAGAAAATGAAATATATAGTTTGTACACTGGACATGTTTTGATACTATTAGCAGTACACACTGTTATAATTTATGAAGTCTAAGACATAGCAGAGTAGACAATGAAAATATCGCTAACTCTGTGGTCCTCTAAGCTCACTGGTGACTTATCTCAGCATGTCTCTGACACTTAACATAGATGGAACACCTGCATTAAGTGCCTCTCCACTTTAGGTTATCTACAGACAGAGATGCCTGTACACACGCACATACATGAAGATATTCAGGACATACATACAACCTCCCTGTGCTGCTGACAACCTTGCCACAGAAAGCAATGGCTACACATCGTAAAATGACATTACATTTCCACTGCTTCTCTCTAAAACAAAGTGGTACAGCTGGTCACTGAGTCGTTCGCTCATGTGACTTCAATCACTCTGTACACTTCCTTAACAGAGGATATGCTTAATTACGTAAGTTGCACACCCATACTGCCTCACCCGCATGCAGCAATGCCACTATATATCACCACTAGCTGGAGTCTTAATGCCACTACAGTGATCTCTAAATCATGTCCTCATTATGCACTAAGCAATTGAGAAAAAGGATTATGCTGTACATTGTGTATTTCTGAATATCCTCTATTATTTTTAGAAATTATTACATTATCAAGATTCAAGTAAATTTGACTAGCTTTTCTTTATGTTGCTTCATATAAGAAAAGTTACACAACTTTTCTAGGAAATATCAATAACAGCTGTAGTTTGTATTCTTAAAAAAAAAAATAGGTAAATGATACTTTTATTCAATGCTTAGAATTGTTGCTGCTTTCAAATGAGTAACGAGTTAGTAGAGAACAATGAATGGAGTTAGGAGTAACTGTAAAGCAGCACAAGTATAAGTGCAAAAACATGGGAACTAAATACAAACTTTAGGGATTAAAGTAGGATAATGATAAATCAGACCTAGAAAATGGATTCATACATGTACAGAATATAGAATGTATTTATAAAATGCCATTATTTCCTAATACATATATCTTCCAACCAAACACCACAGTAGTTCTAACCATTTTCATCAAGCTTTTACCAGGCCACATTTTAGCAAATCAAATGCAGCTACCTCAATCTATGCACTAAAATTAAATTTAAAAAAAAGTTATATTCACAATATGGTACCACTGCATTTGGAGTGTATGCTGGATACATACCATTCCTTCACTTCCCTTAACGGCCCTTTGTCCATTTATTGTTTCATATTCTATATTATTTCTTCACAATCACAGACTCGCATCTTACAATTTTACACCTTCTGATACCAAATAAAGGAAATTATTTTTTCCAACAAACCCTTAATATTTATTACATTTTCTCCATCTTCCTTGGGACCTACATTCCTTCAATACGCGTCTGGCTACGGACAGACTGCAGAATTACTCAAACTACTAGAAAAAGAAACCAAAATATCTTAGATCCACCTCTTTTAGTATTTCAGAATCTCCACCCTCATGCTACAAATCAGTTCCATCAAAATGATTTGAACATCTTTATAATCAAAAATCTCTTAAAAAGTAAAGGTTGTAGTTCTGTAGGACTGGAAGGTGAAACGGTGCCAGGCTCCTTACATGTAATTTCTGACAAGCTTTTGGGGAATATGAGGCATTGCTGTGCACTGGCTGCTATTCCCCCACTTTGTATCAGTATTCAGGCAGCAATGGGTTACATCTTGCACAAGATAAACAGCAGTCCAGCTTCCAAAAGCTTCAAGGGCACCTTCCATGTGCCCAAACCAGTACTAATCTTGTGCGGAGCACAAAAAAAAAAGTGGATTGGGTGCAAAGCCCTTTCAGAGCTTTTATGCCAACAGAGACAGGGAGGATAGAGCCCTAAAAAAAGGTCATTCCTAGGAAACAAACTAGCTGTCCTTGGCCGAGCAACAAAAGCAAACAAAAAAAAAAAAAGAAGGGGGGGGGGGGAGGGTGCGGCTACTGCTACAATGATCATTTGAACATCTACCACTATGGTAAATTTACTTACACAACTGTACTACGCTGAATTGTACTGATCTTTGCTACAGTAGCCTTAGAGCTATATGGGTATATTATCATTGTGTCAGCTGAACAGGAGGAGGGAGGATAAGGGTACACAGGAGCTCTAGGAGAATGGTTCTAGAAAAGCATGCCCTAGACCTGGAAAAGTAGTTGGTTTATATTCCTTTGTAATAGAAACTACCAAATTGCTGCTTCTAGAATCGATCTCTTTTCAGAAAGCCACAGATGAAGCCAAAGCCCTGACAGAATGAGCCTTTGCCTGCCTAAACTGCCTTGTTGCAATGAGTACAAAAGTAACAGCATGAAACAATCATTTGGAAATGGTATACTGAGAGTTTGTCCTTTCTTTTCCCTTCACAGAAGAATAACCGATCAGAGTTTCTAAAAGATTTGATTCCGTCAAGATAGCACCAAAGATGGCTGCTAGCATCCTAGGCATGGAGCATCTTTCTTCTTTATTTTTTGTTTATGGAAAAGACAGTGATGGTTAGCACAGTTAAAAATAAACTCTGATACTACCTTGGGCATAAATGAATGATTAGTTCTTAAGGAAAAACAAAAATGAAAAAGTCCACCAACCATTTGTTAATACACTTTGTACCATCAACACAAAAGCATTTCATGTAAACTTTGTATCATTGTATCCTCTACCTCTAGATCTGTGGAAATAAAAACAGAAAGATGTAAATAGAAGATAGTAAAATAAAATAGGTCTTTAGTGAAGTCCTATGATTAAATCATGTGATGCTGAATGCATTTAGGAAGGTGTGTGTGACAGATTATTCTGAACACGACCCTGTAGGGCAGAAAGCACTAAATCCTTAGTTTTATTCAAGCAAAGCTTGATTCAGTACACAAGGTGTTTTTCATTTTTCTTTTTCGCAACGTTACGACTTTGAAGCCATTCAGTGAACCTTTTTTTTTTGTTTGGTTAAATATGTCTGAAATGGCTTTACAATGTACTGAGGAGATGGCTGAACAGGAGTTAAATGAACTCTGTACATTCCAGTTCTCTTGACTGCATGCATTGTGACAACATGGTTCTTTTATTTCATTGAAGGAGAAAAGTCCCCCCCCCCCCCCCAAGAAAAAATAGAATTAAATCGGATGTCTCCAGTAGACTGAACTGCATTAAGAGCATTTTAAAGGTACCCAATGTTTCATTTGAGTGAGCAGGTACTGATGATGTAAGTTTTAACATTCCTGAAGGCATGTATATCATTTTATTAGACAACATTCTATTTTTACAGACATAGAAATAGCATTGTTTCAGCCAAAAAAGTTGGTGAGACAATGCTTTTTTGAAAGTTGTTATTTTTGTAACAGTTATTAAGGGTTTAAGTTTGAATAATAAACCCAATGGTTTGTTTCCAGATTTTTTTTTTTTTAAATAATTGGGACATGATTTGTGTAAAAGCAGGCTTACCTTCTGTGGGATAATTAAGATTGCATTAAGATACTGAGGCAGTCAAATTAAAGAAATGGATTAGCGGCTTGGCTGAAAAAAAACATTAGCCGCTACTAAACAGGATAAAATGAAAAAGAATCAAAGTGTTTTGAAGGATTTCTGAAAAGAGTATTGGAAAGAAAGAAATAAAAGGTTGAAATAGACCGAAGATTTATACAAGAAAGATTTTCCTCTTTAAGAGGAAAGAAAGGGTGCGATTACGTCAAATACTTAAGATATGGCACTAAGGAGGGTAATGAAAGTAACGTTACTTGCCAGCAGCATTTGGAAGAGATCTCTGGTTTCATTTCAGAAGAGACCATTTTATTGTCAGACCTAACAAGTTATGAAGATATGAAAGGGATGATGCAAGATGCCCCCCATATTAGTAAGGGCAAGATCCAATATGTATCGTTCACCCTGGAAGGTACTCCAACCATTTGTTCCAAGGTATTTGTAATGACAAAGTCCAGGAATTTTTGTGCTTATGTTCTAGTGGTGGTGGTGTAGGCTTCCCAATTTATAGTTGGGTAGTTTAGATCTTTTAGGAAAATGGTATTTTGTGTTAATACTGAGCAATTCCAGTTAATATGGATAGGCATTGTGGATTTCTTTTCTTGTAGAGAGTTCTGTAGCTAGTTAATTTATGGTATGGGACCTTTGATAGTAGTTTGAACATAAAGAAGCTCTGGTGCATCATGCTGCTTTACCAGCCTTGAAGAGAGTCTCTTCTGGATGAAGACTGCGATGCATCCAACTTTTCCCCTCTCCTGCAGTAACCATAACGAGCTTTATAAAAGGAAAAACAATTTGCCCCAAAGTAAGAAGAGCATTTCCCAGAATGTCAGATCCCTTGTCACTGAAAAACTCTTCAGAGCTTAATAAAATCCACCAAAGCCAAGCTTGAGTCTAAAATAGCTACCCAAACCAAAGACACTTAGGTGCGTCTAACTTGAAAAGCACAACACAGCAACGTGCGGAGCAGATTGTGAAAGATTTTACCTACACTGAGGCTGAACATACAGCTAACCTACTGGCTGATATCCCCCCTCCACCCTGTTGCTATCCCTGAAGATAAACCTGAAACTGGCTCATCTGCTGCTATCACACAAGACCAAGTCCTGAAAGTGCTATCACAAGCTAAGAATAATGCATCGGTGGGTCCTGACAATATCCTTGGATGCACCTTAAGTAGCATGAAGCATGATTTAGCCAAACATCTAACTGCTCAAGCTCCAAACAGGTTTTGTACCAAGCGAGTGAAGAACAGCTACAATCATTCACCTGCATAAGGGAAGACCTTCCATATACCCAGGCAATTACAGACCCATAAGTCTGACCAGCCTCGTATGCAAAGCCATGGAAAAAACTTAAGAATTAATCAATCTCAGTCTGGATTCATCAAGGGTAGGTCATGCTTCCTCAATCTAGTAGATTTTTTAAAAGGTCACCAAACCAACGGATGAAGGCAAAATGGTACACACTGCGTACATCGACCTGGCAAAAGCTTTTGACACAATTCCCCACTCCAGCATAGTAGAAAAGCTAAACAAACTGGGAATAAACCCCCAGGTCATCCACTGGATTGCCTGCCTAATAAATGGGATGCAGACAATCAAAATAAAGGAAGTTACCTCCACAAAGAGACCAGTCACCAGTGGAGCCCCACATGGTGCTGTGACCTCCCCTGTCTGGCATCTACTTTTCTGATGTTAGCGTAGATTATTTTCTATTTTTTTATTTCACATTTTTTATCCTTGATATGAAATTTATAAACTCTAGACTAGAGTGGGAATGACCGGAAAATAATGGTCGTGTCAACAAATTAATATACATTACTTATAAGAGGAAAAAGACACTATCTCCCTTAAGGGAAGAAATCTTACTATAACCAGTATAAGGTTAAAAATATGGTTTTATTCCCATTTGAAGACCAACATATAGGGGCAGATTAAATAAAGCCTACATTTTAGGTATCCTTCCTTATATACAAACTGCATAAACGTCAGAATAGGGCAGGAATATCTTGAAAAATTATAGCCTGCCTATATACCTATGGCCCAATAGTCGGCAAATATTATTGCCCTTTTAAATCCTAAAAGTTGTCAGTCCAATTAACAACACTAGTAATTAGGTTAATTATGGCATTACCACTTATTCATGAATTAGTGTGTACTATATAAACCGGAGGCTGTTTTGTATATTTTATCTGAAGAAGTCACCCTATTCAGGATGACGAAAAGCGCTTAATGGTATTAGTAGTTTTTTACTCTGCATTTGTGTTCGTTACTGAATAAATCTAAGAACTGTTTTAATAACTACGAGGTGGTTTTTTGGTCGGAGGCTTCCTGCTCTTGGTTCGTCAGTTTGTGGAAAGTTTTTTCAGTTTTTGTGTTAACGTAGAATACTTTTGACCAAGTTTGCAGAGGAGTGCAAGCTAGGAGCATTCACCGTACACCTCAAATAACTTGGCCATCATGCAGTATGGAGTCAAAATTACGGCCTGAAACTAAATGCCAAAAAATGCATTACTATTTCCATTGGGAAGTCATCTAGCCCAGGAAGCTACCACACTGACAATACTCCCCTAACAGCCGACCCAGTTGTTCAGGATTTGAGAACGTATGTGGACAGTGACTTTTGATCAACATGTATCCACTGTTGTAAGAAAGTCCTTCTAAAATGCACAGCTTATAAATAAAGGGATCATGTCTAGACTAGAGAGGTCATTGTCCCCCCTTTACTCAGTCCTCATTAGGCCATTCATTGAATGCAATGCCCCCTTTGCCATCATTTGTCCAGACACATGCATCAACTGGAACTCCCACAGATGCACCTTACTAAAAGGATACAAGGCCTAAACAACATGTCTTACACTGACCAACTCAAAGTCCTGTCACTATATTCAGTACCCCACAGACTGCTAACAGGTGACCCGTGTCTGGCATACAAGGCATCCTCCTACCAATTACTGATGCAGTTGCTGCACATAAGCAAACCAAACTGCATTAGAAATACTCTGTTTAGGGACATCAACAGAAGAGTTTGGAGACAGACACATTTCACATAGAATACCACCACTATGGTATGGACTCCCCATCCACATAAAACAAAGTTCATTCCTGTCCATTTTCAAGTGCAACTTAGATCTATGGATGGGAAACACAAAAATTTACGCCAGGACTGCCCCCTGTAGTACTAATGGACAGATACAGCTCCTAAATGCATCACCTCAGGCATGGGTCCTCTCAAATTATCTATGCTAGGATCCCAGTTACTCCTCAAAATGGTAATATCAATCATGGAATGGGCAAGGCAAATCTATAACCAAATGCGATAGGTTATGTCAAGCACAAAGGGAAATTGGCTAGTCTTAAAACTGTCTGCAAGGACAGCTAGCCTAGTACTTGCCTATGAACCCTTGAACATGGAAAATTTAAGACACCCCTTGCATCAATTCACCTCTGTGATCCCAATGTTTTAGGATCTGATTAGCTGCCGAAACATACATACAATCACATATCAAGCAGAGAATTCATAACATTTAACTCGTTAGAAAAGTTTTGGCTGTGCAACAACAGTCAGCTCTCCTTACCACCACCGATGACATCATTTCTAGAAACAATTTTGGCCTCCTCCAAAGCATTCTTTAAAGCATGTTCAGAAACTTGAAAAATATTGGAAACAATCTCTTTCACACAGTCTTTCTGTTCAGCAGTTAACAATGCAGCTAATTTATTTAAAAAAAAACTATACATACATCTCAACACTATCTTCCACATAAAACGCTTTAAAAGCTACTGTGCGGAACTGCACCGGCTTCTTTCCCTGAGATTCTAGCAACTTGTCCAGGTTATTTGAGGAGCTGGGCTTGATAAGCACATGGGGTTTTTACCGGCAAATTTTGCAGAGGACACAGAAGCATGATCTGCCAACAAAGGGGCTTAGAGGTCTGGTATGGCTGAAGATGCCCTGAATTTCTTAAACACCGTTTTAGATGGAGACCCAATTCAAGACAGGAGCACTGCAAGCTTTCTTTAAAACATCCTTTAGCAGGGGATCAATGGATGGAAGATCACCACGGCCGGGGCTTCATTCTCCAATATGATCATATTTCCTGCTGATCTCTGGGGCAGATGCTAACTGCTTCCAACAGAGTACATACCCAAATCTAGCCAGCATTTGGGAGAAGGAAAAAGTACAGTTGTGTACACTTACTATAAATGTAGATGTTGGAGTGTCTTCACTGTTAGAATCACATCTGGGTTATCCCTGCCAGGGTAGCCCTTAGCCCGGATACCAGAGGCTTAGTATTTCTGCATCAGTTGCTGTCGCTCCAGGACTGACGTCAGGTCATCAGTGGTATAATATCAGGCAGCCGATGCCATTACATCAGTTTTTCTTGCCCTGTCAGGAGCCCCCAATAGGGAGCTAGGTTATGGTGGAAGACCACTACCAGTAGAAAGTAAATACCAAAAATTCCTTGTAAGGAGAGAGAGAGAGAGAGAAGACTAGAGGGATGGAGGGAGGGAAACCAGGACTGCAACAGTGAATACACTCGAACATCTACATTTATGGTAAGTGTACACAACTGTACTAGGTTCTTAGTGTTTCACTGTTGCAGTCATCACATCTGGGTTGATCCCCAAAGCTGACGAAAAGGGAGGAGGCAGTCAAGAAGACTGGGGGCTGGCTACGATACCCTGCAAGACTGTGGTGGCACAGCCTGCCCAGGATTTGGAGAAGATAGGCAGGTGGCAATGCTTGGTGAAGGTATGAACAGATGTCAGTGTTGCAGCCTCCAGGATGTCCCTGGTGGGGACCCCCTCTGAGGAAAGCTGCAGAGGTGGAGGTTGCTTTGGTGAAATGTGTCCTGACCCCTTTGGGGGGAGGTTTCCTGTGCTGTTAGTAGCAGAAATGGATGCAGTGTGCTATCCATTTAGAAACTGTTTGTTTGGATATGGCCTTGTCTTCTGCTCCTGCAGTGAAGCTGACTAGCAAATGATCAGTTTTTCTAAAAGATTTAGTTTGGTCTAGGTAGAATCTGAGCTGTCTGTGCACATCTAGAGTGTGCAGAATCGTTTCCCCCTTATTTTGTGGGTTAGGAAAATAGGTGGGCAAATCAATGGATTGGTTGAGAGCCACACTGGACACCACTTTTGGCATGAAGGATGGGTTAAGTCCTGAGGGAGACCCTGTCAACATGGAAAATGATGAAGGGGTCTACACCCATAAGTGCTTGTAGCTCTGATGCTCTTCTAGCTGAAGTGATGGCCAGAAGCAAGGCTGTCTTCCAAGAGAAAAATTTTAACTCTGCTGAAGCTGCAGGTTCGGGGGGGGGGGGGGGCAGGGTGAGCTTTTCCAACACAAAGTTTAGGCCCCAAGCTGGGGGTAGGAGTTCTTCTGGGTGGCCTCAATTTGTTAGCCCCTCTTAGGAACTGATGAGAGGGTGTGAGAAAAGAGGTGGCCCTGTGCTGAAATGAGCATAGATGGCAGAGGCATGAATTTTAATAGAAGAGAAGGATAGACACCTATGTAGTAGGTCTGCCAGGTAATTCAGGATGAAGGGTAGGGAGGGCTGTGCCGTTCCTGCTCCCATAGCCTGGATCCAGGTGGAAAACTTTTTCCACTTGTCAGTATAAGACTTTCTAGTGTTGGGAAGTCTGGCCTTGCGTGCAACATCTAGAATTTGTTTGCTTAGACTGGCAGCTTGAGGAGAGGTCAGGGTATAAGCCAGGCTGCCAGACTGAGGGTCTGCAATTAGGGATGCATGAATTCTCCATTCCTCTGGATCAGGAGTGTTGAGATCTGAGGTAGGTGCCATAGTGACAGGCTGCGCAGCAGTGGGTACCAGTGCTGGCATGGCCAGTCTAGGGCAATCAGGATTGTCCTCTGTTTTTCCTCCCTTATTTTGAGCAGTACCCTTGAAATGAATGGTGGGGGGGGGGGGGATGCACAGACAGAGTTTTACCTACTGGAAGGATAAAGCATACACTTTCCAGGCCTTGCTGTGAGGTTCCCTGGTGCAGAATTTGCTGAGCTGATGAGTGGAGTGGGAGGCAAAGAGGTCAACCTTTGGGGTGCCCACTTCCGAGTTACAAAGGTGAAGGTTCTCTGGTCTAGCTGCCACTCATGTGGGTCTAAGCAGGTTTCTCCTCAAGTTGTCTGCCAGTGAGTTTAGAGAGCCTGGCAGGAATTGTGCTAACAGGTGTAGTTGCATGGTTGAGGCTGTGTACCAAGGAGTCATGGCGAGCCTGCACAGAGGATAAGAGCGAGTCCCTCCCTGCTTGTTGATATACCACATCACCATGGTGTTGTCTGTTTTGATCAGTAGAGGCCGCGGGGAGAGGAGGGGGTCTAAAAGCTGTAAGGGCATGCTGAACAGCCAACATCTCTTTTTGGTTGATGTGCAGATGTATTAGATTTGGCCTCTATTGGCCCTGAATGCACCTGCCACCCAGTTGTGCACCCCAGGCATAGTCTGATGCGTCTGTGGTGAGGGTCTGGGCAGCGTGGGGTTGTGAGAAGGGAAGTCCCTCTCTGTGGTAGCATGCTGCTGCCCACCAAAGAAAATCTTTCCTTAGACAAGGTATCATTGGTATGAGAGTTTCCAGGTCTGGAGAGTGCTGACACCAAAGGCTTTATAGATACCATTGTAGTTTCCTCATATGCAGTCTGGCATATGGAATGAGTAGAATGCAAGAAGCCATGAATCATGAGGTCAGTAGGTCCTTTACAAAAGTCAGGTGCTGTAGCAGCTTTTCCTGACCATCTGTCTGAATCAGGCAGTCATCTAAGTATGGGTAAATTTGAATATTTCTTATAGGTTCATAGGTAGGTACTAAGCTATTGGTCCTAGGGCCTATAAAAGCCTAGCCGAAAAGGTACCCTGGGTTTCGCCACCCAAGAAAATTATTTTCCTGTGCCCCTGTCAAGCAGAACCACAGAAGTGATCCCGGGTTGAATTTCTTATTACCTATCCAATCATCAAGATTTTTCTTGAAGAGTGCTAATGAGGAGCTCTGTTTAACATAGATAGGTAGTCTGTTCCAGAGTATGGGAAGTCTCGGGAACAGGAATCTATCCCTCCAACATGTTCTGTTTATTGTGGTGACAAGGTTTAGGTCCCTAGGGCATGTAGCTCGGAGGGATTGGGATTTCTTTAAGTGGAGCATGTCCAACAGCTCTGGGTTTGACAGCTTTGTATGTTAGGCAGAGATCGCCTCTGAGTAGGCGAAATGCGATGAGAGTAAAGCTGGAGTTTTTTTTGAGTGTCTGCGTAGGGCATCAGTTTGAGGCCAGTAATCCTCTTTGTGAGGTATTTCTGTGGCCTTTCCAGTTGTTGTAGATGTCTTGTGAGGTACAAACCAAAAGGGGCGTTTTACTCTACAATGGGTCTAATGAGTGTTGAGTAGAGGGGGAACAATTACCTCTTTCTGGATGAGAAACCTTTTGTAATGAGGTGTGCCACATAGGATTTCCTGACCACTATGGTGATGTGACTATCAAAGGGGAGAGACTACTGTCTGCCTGTGTCCCAAGGTCTCATCACAGGTTCGGTGTCAAGTAGACTACCGCCTATGTGGTAGTTCATGGGTACAGAGTTTTTACCAAACGTGATGACAATGCACTGTTTGGCATTGAGCTCGAAACAATGGCTTTGACACCAGGCATCTCTCGGTGAGGCCCTTTTGTAGGATGTCCACATCGTTAGGAGTGTCTGCAAAAAGCAACGGCGGGAGCCAGACATTTTGTGAAAACTCTGGGAGCAGTGGATAAACCAATGAGAAGTGCAGGGAACTGAAAGTGCATAGATCCTGCCCTGAAATGTAGGTATTTCTTGCAGGATTCCCCGACTGGGATGTGTAGGCAGGCCTCTATGTGGCTAACCAAGCATCCTTGGAAAGCATTGGTAAAAGCTGCTGCAGGGTGAGCATTTTGAATTTTATCACCAGAAAGGTGTTTAGAATAGACAGAGGATGGGGCACCATGTGCCCTCTTTTCTGGGTACCAAGAAGAGCCTGGAGTAGAAACCTTGGCCTATCTGTTCTGCAGGAACATGCTGTATTACCCTCATAGAGAGCAGGGAAAGGACTTATTTTTGGTCTCTGCCCAGTGGTTTGGAGGAAGATCTGGGAACCCTTTTGGGGTTGGCGGAGTGTGGAAATAAAATGTGCATCCCTGGGACACTATGTTGAGGGACCCATCGGTCGTTGGTAATGGGGGCCCAGTTGCTTGCAAAGGAGAGTTTTCCTCCTAGGGGCACATGCAGGTGGGCAGAGGAAGTGTAAAATCATTGAGTTCTTACCATAAAGGGGTGGCTTTGCACTCCCTGTTTTTGAAGAGGAGGAACTCCATTGCTTAGATCTCTGCATTCCCTGGGGCTGTTGTCTGGGGGTGGGGGGGGGGTCTGCTTCCCCTGGATCCGGGCTGAGCTGGCCTGGAGGATGCAGGAAAGGACCAGTGCTTGGAGGGGCAATGCCTACTGAACCTCTTTGGCTGGACCTGTAAGAAGTCTGTCTGCATAGATTTAGCTTTTTCTTCCATCTTAAGACCTCTTCTGCTTTGGTGCCAAATAAGTTGTCTTTGTTCAATGGTGCATCCAATAATTTGGATTTGACATGGTCTGACAAGGTCTGTTCCTTAAGCCAAGCATGCCTTTTAAGGACAGAACCAGTGAATGCTGCCCTGCAAGATGCTTCTAGGGCGTCAAAACCACACTGCAAGGTGAGCTTAGTTACTGGACTTCCAGAACATATCAACTCTTGTAATTCTTTAATTTTCTGCACAAGCGGGAAAAGAAGATTTTTTTTGTTTGAGGAGTTCCATGGTATGTTGCTAATATTTCAGCATGTGGAATGGACAATTTAATGCTAAATAGCAAGAGTGGCAGAGGTGTATACATTTTTACCCCATCTGTCTAATGCTCAGGAATCCCCATCTGAGAAGGTGGAATTCTTAGCTGAAGTTGCTTTGATTCTTTTAGGTCCTTGAGAATGAGAAATGACCTTGGGGTCCAGCAGTAGGATTTTTGAAAAGAAATTTGAGAGAGTCAGGGACTACCAGTCAGTTTTCCTGGGAGCAGGAGGAAGGGTGTCAGGAGTCAGACGGGATTCCATAAAATCATCATCTAGGACAGGAGGAATGGTCAAGGGTCTGTGCTGTGGTAGAGCCAAGAATTCCCAAAGTCTCTCTTTTTGACTGAGGGTAGTCCCGACATTCCCATTGGAAATGCTCCCTTAAAGTATGTAGGGTTTCCCCCAGATGAAAAGTCCTCTGGTGGAAAGGAAAAAAGAATGGATTCCTCTGCATCAAAATCCTCATAAGTACAGAGGGGTTGCATATCTTCATATTCGGTTTACTATTAAAATGTCGAAAGGCACTACGTCGACTGTACTATAGTCGAACACGGAAGTTCGAAAATAGTAATGTCAACGGCAAAAAAAAAATCTAGGAATGATTTTAAGATGGGTCGAGGTAGGTGTTCAGTATTATTCAGAACTACTGACATCTCCCCTACCTCGACCCATGTTAAAACACAGTCCTAGATTGTTTTTTTGTCGTCGACATTACTATTTTCGAACTTCCGTGTTCGACTATAGTACAGTCGATGTAGTGCCGTTCGACATTTCAATAGTAAACCTTCATATTCAGATGCATCAGAGTCATCAGACTCCTGTTCAGACAAAACTACTGGGGACAAGTCTCTTTCTTTTGGAAGGGGTAAGCCTGGCTTCCCCTAATAAGCATAATAAGGTCTTTTGCCATTTTAAGCATTTGAGAATGAGGGAAGGAAGCAGGTGCCTGAGCTTGGGTAGTCGGTTTTTTGGGTGTGGTTCGTACCTTGGCCCTTAGAAAAGTACAGTTTTGTACCTACCATAAATGTAGATGTCCGATAGGTATGCATCTGCAGTCCTAACATATGGGTTGTCCTGCCTCAGGCAGCCCTTCGGTCGGCCGTATTCCAACGTCTGGGTCTGGCCTCGGCTGATGTCGCACTTCACCCGACGTCATAGCTGCTGTGGTATAAAGGCATCAGCCGACGCCATTTTCCTCAGTGTTTCTTGCCCCAGGTGCCCTCTAGGAAGGCTAAATTTGGATAAATGCAAATAATTCCAAACAGTAGAGAGCAAAAATTTTATATATATATATATATATATATATATATATATATATATATATATATATATATATATATATATATATATACACACATACAAAACAAATACACCATAATAATTTTCCCCAGCTAGCTAAAAGAGGGATAGATACCCTAGGAATACCACAGAGGGGAAGGAGGGTGGGTAATCCTGACTGCAGATGCATACCTATCGGACATCTACATTTATGGTAGGTACAAAACTGTACTATGTCCTTCAAGGATGCATCTGCAGTCCTAACATATGGGTAGAATACCATAGCCAAACTGGGGGAGGAGGCACTAAGATAAAGATGGTGTAGTCAAGATCCCATGCAACACAGCAGTTGCAAAACCTGCTCGGGATCTGGAGTATAAAGGGAGGTTATAATGCTTGGCAAATATATGCACGGAGCTCCAAGTAGCAGCTTCTAAAATGTCTTTGGTAGCCACTCCTCGTAGGAAAGCTGTAGTGGTGGCTGTAGCTCTTGTGGAATGAGGTCTAATATTTTCAGGAGTTGTCTTTCCCTGAAAAGAATAGCAAAATCGGATGCAATTTCCTATCCATTTTGAGATTGTCTGTTTTGAAATTGCTTTTCCTTGCATTCCTGTTGCATATGCTACCAGAAGTTGGTCAGTTTTTCTGTTGGTCTTAGTTCTGTCCAGATAGTAGCGTAATTGTCTGTGCACATCCAAGGTATGTAGCAGTCGTTCCCCCCCTGTTCTGTGGGTTGGGGAAGAATGTAGGTAAATGAATCGCTTGGTTCAATGATACTCTGGAGACCACTTTTGGCATAAAGGTAGGTTGGTTCTCAGAGACACTCTATCCTGATGGAAGATAAGGAAGGGCTGTACTGCCATTAATGCCTGTAATTCAGATACCCTTATTGCTGAAGTGATTGCTAGCAGGAAAGCAGTTTTCCAAGACAAGAACTGTAAATCTGCTGTTGCTGCTGGTTCAAAAGGGGGAAGTGTCAACTTTTCCAGGACAAAGTTGAGATCCCATGTAGGTAAAGGTGGTTTCCTTGGAGGCTTTACGTTTTTGATTCCTCTCAAGAACTGTCTGAGTAGAGGATGAGAGAAGACAGGAGGATCCATGTTGTATTCTGCTGAGATTGCTGATGCATGAATCTTAATGGAGTAGGACAGGCCATTGTGGAACAGTTCTGCTAAGTATTCCAGGATGTGTGCTATGTTTGCCAATGAGACATTTTCTCCCTTTGCTGTACTCCAAATGAGGTATCTTTTCCATTTGGCTGAATAAGTTTTCCTTGTGGAGGGTCTGCGAGCCTCCAGGATAATGTCCTTAACCCTCTGAGATAAATCTGGGTTATTTTGTTTTATGCAATATTCCAAGCAGCTAACTGCAGTGTTTTCAAGTTTGGATGTAGGATCTTGTAGTTGTTTTGTGTTAGAAGTAAGGGACATAGAGGTAGAGGCCATGCGTGTGTCCGAGACATGCTTCTCAGTAGCGGGTACCAATGTTGCCTCGGCCAGTCTGGAGCTATCAGGATTACCCTTGGCTGATCCTCTTTGATCTTCAGTAGGACTTTGTACATCAAAGGAAGAGGTGGGAATGCATATGCTGTCAGGTTTTTCCAGCTGAAGGAAAGGAGTCCACCCTCCAAGCAAGTGGGTGGTATGCTCTTGTGCAGAATTTCTTCAATTGGTGGTTGTGTGGGGAGGCGAACAGGTCTATCTCTGGTAGTCCCCATTTCTTTGTTATGGTTTTGAAGATATCTGGATGCAGCATCCATTCGTGAGCATCCGTGGTAGTTCTGCTTAAGGTGTCTGCTAGTGAATTTTCTTTTCCTGGTACAAATCTGGCCTGAAGATGAATGTTGAGATTTAGGGCCACATTCCACAGGTCCATTGCCATCCGGCATAGAGGATATGAGTGTGTACCTCCCTGTTTGTTGATGTACCACATGACTGTGGTATTGTCCATTCTTATCAGCAGGTGACCTTGTTGAAGGAATGGTCGGAATGCCTGGATTGCATGTTTCACTGCCAGCATCTCTTTTAGATTTATGTGTAGATTCAGCTGGTCTTGGGTCCATAGGCCTTGTACGCACTTGTACACCATGTTTGCCCCCCAGCCTAGGTCTGAGGCGTCCGTGGTGATGGTCTGGATTGGATGAGGTTTGTGGAAAGGCATTCCTCTGTTCAACTGACAGGCCTGAGCCCACCACTGGAATTCTTGCTTCAGGCATGGAATTATTGGAATCTGGGCTTCTAGACTGTGGTTGTGTTGAGACCATACATTCCTTAGGTACCATTGCAACTTTCTCATATGCAGCCTGGCATGCGGAATCAATATTATGCAGGATGCCATGTTACCCAGGGCTTGCAGGACTTTCCTTGCAGTAAGCTGAGTTTGTGTTGTCAATGTCATGAAATATACTGGTAGTTGCTTTTGTTTTTCTTCTGTGAGAAAAGCCATCTGAGTTGATGTATCCAATTCTGCACCCAAGAATGTTATCCTTTGGGATGGTACTAGTCTTGATTTTTGCATGCTGACAGTGTATCCCAAGGCTTGCAACAGTTGTATGACCTTTTCCAAATCTTTTGTTAATTTTGCCTTGTTGTCCGCTTGTATTAGGCAGTCGTCCAGGTATGGGTAAATTTGAATTCCCTGAAGCCTGCAATGAGCAATTACTGATGCCAGGCACTTCGTGAATACTCTGGGCGCAGTAGATAAGCCGAAGGGCAATGCTGAGAATTGATAATGCTCTGATCCTGCAAGAAATCTGAGGTGTCTTCTGCAATCTGGTCGTATAGGGACGTGCAGTAATGCCTCCTTGAGATCTAGAGTCACCAGCCAAGACTCCTTGCCCAGCATGGGAAGAAGTTGCTGGAGGGTCAGCATTTTGAATTTTGGAACAATGAGGTAAGTGTTCAGAGTGGACAAGTCGAGAATAGGTCTCCATTGATTTTCTTTTCTTGGTACAAGGAAAAGCTTGGAGTAAAATCCTTGGTCTTGTTCCATAGGCGGTACCTTTTCTATAGCTCTCATCCTTAGTAAGTTGTTGATTTGTCTTAGAGAGTCTGTTTTTTGGCTTGGTGGTAGAGTGTGGAAGTGAAACCTGTAGCCTTTGTCTATTGTTTGCAAAGTCCATTTGTCTCCTGTAATGTAATGCCAGTTGTTGGAAAATAAAGCTAGTTTGGCGCCCAAGGGTGCTTCCAGTTGTTCCCTGGTAGGCGGAATCAGAGCCAAGTCATTGTGTCTGCCCTGTGGAAGTGGTTGTAGTTGAATCTGTGGCAGTACTTCTCTGGTTGGTAGGTTGCCACTGACGTCCCCTGTAGGCACCCCTGGATTGACCTCTGCCTCTTGGGCGTCTATTTCTGCCTCTTTGTGCTCTGGAGGTGTCTGGAAAGGACCAATTCTTCGAAGGCCAATTTCTGCTAAACCTCAGAGGTTGGACCTGTAAGAAATCCTTGACTGTTTGGACAGATTTTGCTTTTTCCTCCACCTTCTTTAGAACCTCCTGTGCAGGGGAGCCAAACAAACTGTTTCTCCATAGGAGCATCTAGGAGTTTTGACTTAACATGGTCTGGTAAGGATTGTTCTTTTAACCTGGCATGCCTTCGAATCACTGTTCTAGTCATAGCTGATCTAAAGGAAGCCTCCAGTGCATCATAGCCACATTTTAAGAAATGGTTACTGACCTGCTGAGAGTTATGTATCAAATCCTGAAGGGACTTGCGGTCTATAGGTTCAGGAGAGGACAGTTTTTTATTTAGCTGGTCTAACAAATATTCCTGGTACTGAATCATGTGAAATTGACAGTTTAAGGCCCTGGCCGAAAGAATAGCAGAAGTATAAACCTTTTTACCCCATCTCTCTAATGCTCTAGATTCCCTTTCAGAGGGGAGAGGATTTTTGGCAGAAGCAGCTGCCACAGCTTTAGGGCCCTGTGAAATGGTTTCAGGATCTGCAACAGGAGCCTTATACAAATGGTAGTGTGTGTCCGGGATCCTGTAATATCCGTCAGGCTTGGCAGGGGCCGGAAGAAGAGAATCAGGGGCAGTACAGGCATCATTATATGCATCATCAACAACTGTTAGTACTGGAGGAATGGCTAAAGGCCTATGTTGTGGTAAGTGTAAGAAAGTCCTTAGCCTTTTCCTTGAATCTGAAAAATCCTGGCCCTGCCATTGAAAGTGTTCCCTCATAGCATGTAAGGTTTCCCCAAAAGAAAATTCTTCAGGAGGAGAGGCAGAAGGAATGGAGTCTTCTGCATCAGAATCCTCATAAGGAGAATATGGGCCTTCCTGAGGGTCTGAGACATCTGAGTCATCAGAGGAATAGTCTGTAGAAACAGGTTCCGGAAGTTCAGTCCGAGGCCTCTTATCTGGAGGGGGTTGAGAGACCCTGTCTGGGTGAAGTTGGGATCCCCTGATCGAAAGAAATGAGATCCTCAGCCAGGCGGAGCATTTGAGAACTACAGGTAGGCCTGTGTGAGGGAGTTTTAGCAGGTAAGGCTTTAGAAGATTTAGCTGCTTTAGCCCTGGAAAAAGCCTTGATAGACAAAGATGCAGGGGTCTAGCAGCCCCACGTGCAGGGGTAGATATGTCTAAAGGAATAGTATCTGACAAATCCTGGGTGCTTGCTTCTGTAGGGGCAATTTCAGTAGCCGATTCAACCATGCTCTGAGAAGCCTCGGCTATCGGAGGCCTGCTTTCGGCCGAACAGAGGACTCTGTTTCAGCCGAAACAGAGACACTCGTGGTTGGCCTAACCGTGGTTTCAGCCGAAACCGCAGACCGCGAGTGTCGGTCCTTTTCCTTGCGCTTTTTAGCTAATTGTGTAGTCCAAGTCTCCGACGGCATTTTGTATGCAAAAGCGGGACCAAAAAACTCCTCTGCAAACTCCGACCGACGTCTAAGCGTCCGTCGGTTGAAGGAAGCACAGGCTAAACAAGCTGATACATCGTGGTCCGGGCCTAAACAAGGAAGGCAGTAAGAGTGGAAATCCTTATGAGGTATTTGTTTCCCACAAGTTAAACAATTATTTACTTTGTCTGACATCGGCTGAGGCAAGAAAGAGTCCCCAACGGGGTACTTAGCTTTTTAGAAATCTTCGGTAGTAGAAATCTCTGGATCTGACCGACCGGCACTTGCGAACAGCTTCTGCTTCGGGCATCGCGCGGCAAGAAAGACTGAGGAAAATGGCGTCGGCTGATGCCTTTATACCACAGCAGCTATGACGTCGGGTGAAGTGCGACATCAGCCGAGGCCAGACCCAGACTTTGGAATCCGGCCGACCGAAGGGCTGCCTGAGGCAGGACAACCCATATGTTAGGACTGCAGATGCATACCTATCGGACATCTACATTTATGGTAGGTACAAAACTGTACTTTAAGGGCCAAGGTACGAACCACACCCAAAAAACCGACTACCCAAGCTCAGGCACCTGCTTCCTTCCCTCATTCTCAAATGCTTAAAATGGCAAAAGACCTTATTATGCTTATTAGGGGAAGCCAGGCTTACCCCTTCCAAAAGAAAGAGACTTGTCCCCAGTAGTTTTGTCTGAACAGGAGTCTGATGACTCTGATGCATCTGAATATGAAGGTTTACTATTGAAATGTCGAACGGCACTACATCGACTGTACTATAGTCGAACACGGAAGTTCGAAAATAGTAATGTCGACGACAAAAAAACAATCTAGGACTGTGTTTTAACATGCCTTCCTAGAGGGCACCTGGGGCAAGAAACACTGAGGAAAATGGCGTCGACGACAAAAAAACAATCTAGGACTGTGTTTTAACTAGCCTTCCTAGAGGGCACCTGGGGCAAGAAACACTGAGGAAAATGGCGTCGGCTGATGCCTTTATACCACAGCAGCTATGACGTCGGGTGAAGTGCGACATCAGCCGAGGCCAGACCCAGACGTTGGAATCCGGCCGACCGAAGGGCTGCCTGAGGCAGGACAACCCATATGTTAGGACTGCAGATGCATCCTTGAAGGACATCTTGGTAGTTTTAGAAAGTACTGAAGACGTGAAATAAGTCGGTCTGTGCAGAGTACTGGTAGCGCGAAGTACTTCCTCAGAAGCCAGTGCCTGCTCAACAGCTCTGGACACATCCAAGGTAGAGACATCTGTAGGATCCTTAGTCGAAGAGTCTCGCTGCATACCGGACTCCAAAAGGGTCTCGGTAGCGGCCAGCGAATCCATAGACGTGTTTTTCAGGGGCTGCAAAAGCGCCTCACTGAGGACTGGAGAACTGACGACTAGCTTAATGGAAGTGTCGACAGTTTTGGACCTGTGCGGTCCGTCTTTATCCTTACTTTTTTTGGAAGATCGGTAGTCGGATGGCTTACTGAAGCCATATCGGAATTAGAGCACAGAGAATGAAAAATATCTAGCTGTAAGCGCCCGATGATGTATAGTTCTGGCGTTGAACAAAGCACAAAAGCGACAGCAGGGGATGTCATGGTCTGGGCCTAAACAAGTGACGCAGTAAGAATGAAAATCTCTGTGTGGTATTTGCTTTCCACAGGCGAGACAATTGTTAACTTTTTCTGACATCAGTTAGAGCAAGAAAAAAGGATCCCCAATGGGGTACTTAGCTTTGAGATACTTCAACTTCAATTCGGAAATGAAAAATTCAGGTAGTGGCGACCGGCACTCATGCGAACTGCTTCTGCTTCGGGCTTCTTGGCAAGAAAGACTGATGTAATGGCATCGGCTGCCTGATTTTATACCACTGACAACCTGATGTCAGTGCTGAAGCGACAGTAACCGATGCAGAAATACTAAGCCTCTGGTATTCAGGCCAACTGAGGGCTACCCTGGCAGGGATACCCCAAATGTCATAACTGCAACAGTGAAACACAAACATCTGTTCGGGTTTTTGAACCAGTTTGTCCTCAGAAGAAACCGACTGGTCAGACTCTGACCCTTCCAAAACCTGAGACTCCAGATCCCCTTCAAAATCTGGTTCCTTAGGTGACTGAACAGGGTTTGCAGTGCTAATGTTACACATAACCAAGGTACGTACCCAGTAAGCAATGGCTCGAATAATGGTTCTAGCCATAGTTACCAGTTCAGGTAAACACAGTCCGACTGTTTATGTCCTTTCTGCATGCACAACAGTGGCAGTATCCTGGGTGGAGATGCATCAGTACTGCCAAAGATTCTGTATCCCAGACTTTCCCTGTGCCAAATGAGTTTGGTTCCCTGTAACCAAAACAGGCGATGGTACAGCCCAGGAGGACATGTCTGATCCTCATGTCACACACAGTTGTGGTACTTCCACCACACCACCTGACCTGGATTTAAAAGGTGGCGAGTGATCCAACAGCTTGCCCAAGGCTGCTTCGGAGTCACAAGCCATGGTGTATTTCTTGATTTACTTCTATGCTTTTTAGGTGCACAAGGGTTAGATGGTGGGGGCACCATATCAGTATCCAAATCAAGGGACAAAAAAATAGCCAGAGCAATACAAATAAAGGCTGTAGAAGTCAAGCCCAGTAAAAAATAAAAAAAAAAAAGGGGCAAATCCCACTATTCTCCTTCTAAATATCAATCTGAAGCCCATTTCTGCAGGGATATTCTTCTGAAAACATAAAACAGTAGTTTCAGAACTACAGGTAAAGGTATAAAATACATGCCAAAAGTCCCCCAATTTTTATAAAAATAAAAAAAATCATAAATAAGTGATTAGAAACAGAATAAAAAAGCTTTAGATAAGAAATCATAAAAGTATGAAAAAAAGAAATGTTTAACGTACAAAAAAGGAGTAAAAATTGTAATTTAAAACAATTTTTTTAAAATACTGCAATCCTGCTGCATTACCTCAAATAATCCTAACAAAGATAAAACTGCATATCAGGAAGTTTTCCTACTAAAACTTCCAAATGAAGCTTTTAAATTAACAAAAATGGCCACAATTAACTCATGACATTGGGAACTGTAGTAAAATGGCCTTAGTACAGAAACTCAACTCAACATTCACAAATGGTCACACACATTTGAAGGGATAAGAATCTAGAGAAACCAACAATCAACTTACAATAAACAGTATAAGCTTTACACTATGCAAGTAAAAATCTAAGGATATACCAAATTTTCAATCAGAAAAAAAAAGTTACAGCAGCAGCAGAATACACTAATCAAGCAGTGAGAGAAAAAGCAGAGAGAGGAAATAAACCCAAAAGGGTTTCTTATCGAAGCTCACCAGCTGAAGAGATGCTGAACAAGAAGCAGTATTCCAAGAGATCCTTTTACTGTAGCACTAGAAATGTGAAAGGGACCAGTCTGTAAAACAGTCCCTGTACTGCCAAGTGATCGGTCCATCACACCCACAGACAGACAGAGACAGACTCTGAGCTTTAGTAGAGTGCCAAAGAAGGCTAGGAGGACACTACCCAAATCCCAGTAAGGCAGTGTGTGTTAGTTGAACATCCAGTCTACCCAGAAAATGAAACAATTAATGTACTTTGCTAAGGATCTTCAATCAAACCCTCAGAAGTGGTACCTTAAAAAAATATTTAACTCAGTCTTTAAGACTGAGAAGAATGGGGAAAGGCATTTCAGTGCTAATGACATGAGAAACGTGGTGTTTTTAAATATTTCTGTGTTCATTCCACTCAAATGAGTTTGTTGTACTTTAAGTATAAGAACGATCATTAGGACCACTAGAATGTTCCAAACTGGACAGAGGGGGTTGCAGGATGGCATGTAGTTAAGACTGAG
>NC_056725.1:1273767091-1273794591 GCF_019279795.1 Protopterus annectens | reverse complement strand
GAAGGAAGGCACATACTGACAATTCCTCTTAGGAGCAGTAATATGTGGGCATCTTGCTGGGAAGTTCTCTGCTCACCAAGCTACCATTTGGTTGAAGTCCTGAGGAGAGTGCATAAGTAGGACTGTGGTACTGTGGATCTCTACAGTGATGAGGATAACTCATCTCCCACTCAGGTTGTAGGGTTAGGCCATTAAAAAAAAAAAAAAAAAAAAATCTCATCAGTGGTGGATACCAGCAAGGACACAAGCAACCCTTATGACTGCCCTACAGACTACTCTTACCTTGATGGTTCTCGGGACTCTTCCCCCACCCCATCCATGGAGGAATGAATGGGCTCAAATGAGCTTGAGAACAGCTGGAGTAGACATTATAACTGTCAGGAATGGGGGGGGGGCATGAGAGATAAGAAAAAATTTAGTTTACTAGCACTCTTAGGAATACTTCTGCAGCCAAGATGAGAGACCCTGCTAAGAAAATATGAAACTGAATTGGGCAAGTACTAACTTTATAATACGAACTACACTATTTGGTGAAATTCTTTAAAAAATTACTCAAGTAACCAGTATATCTTTATGGTATATCAGTAGCAGTATAGTACAGTTGGGTACACTTACCATAAATGTAGATGTTAGAGTGCATTCACTGGTGCAGTCATCACATTTGGGTTATCTGCTTGCAGTAGCCCTCAGTCGGCCTGATGGAGGGAGGGTGACCAGGACTGCAACAGTGAAGACACTCAAACATCCAAGTGTACACAACTGTACTATGTTCTTTGTGTTTCACTGTTGCAGTCATCACATTTGGGTAGATTCCCAAAGCTAAGGATGGGAGGAGGAATTTAAATAGCCTTAGGTCCAGCTATAAGGCCCTGCAAGACTGCAGTGGCAAAGCCAGCTCTGGATTTAGAGAAAATAGGTAATGGTTTGGTGAAAGTATGTGCAGAAATCCACGTAGCAGCTTCTAGGATGTCCCTGGCAGGGACACCTCTGAGAAAGGCTGTGGAGGTAGATGCAGCCTTGGTTGAATGGGGTCTAATCCCCTGTGGGATAGGTTTTCCATGGTGCTTATAGCAGAAATGAATGCAATGGCCTATCCATTTAGAAATGGTTTGCTTTGAAATAGCCTTCCCCTGTGCCCCTGCAGCAAATGCCACCAGCAGTTGTTCAGATTTCCTTTGAGGAATAGTCCTGACCAAGTAAAGTCTAAGCTGTCTGTGCACATCTAAGGAGTGCAGTATGCATTCCCCTTTGTTCTGTGGATTAGAAAAGAAAGTTGGCAAATGAATGGACTGATTAAGAGCCACACTGGAAACCACCTTGGGCATGGAGGGACTGGTCCTGAGGGACACACTGCCCGCATGAAAGATTATGAAAGGCTCCACTGCCATAAGAGCTTGTAATTCAGATACCCTTCTTGCTGAAGTGATGGCTAAAAGGAAGGCCATTTTCCAAGAAAGGAATTTCAACAATGCACTTGCAGCTGGCTCAAAAGGTGGAAGAGTGAGTTTTTCCAATACAAAGTTAAGGTCCCAGGCTGGAATTGGGGCTCTCCTGGGTGGTCTTAAGTTTTTGGCCACTCTGAGGAACTGCTTGAGCAGTGGATGAGAGAAGAGGGGTGGTTTTGTGTTGTAATGAGCTGAAATGGCTGAGGCGTGAATTTTGATAGAGGAAAAAGAAAGGCCCTTGTGAAGCATCTCTGTTAAAGTATTGGAGAATCTTAGGTAAGTTGCACGTTGCTGTGGCCATCCCTTGAGTTTGGTTCCAGGCACAGAAAGATTTCCATTTTTCAGCATAAGATTTTCTAGTACTAGGCCTCCTTGCCTCCAAAATGACATCCAACACTTGTTTACTGAGGGATGGTAACAGAGAAATTAGATAATTAGCCAGGCTGCCAGGTTCAGGGTTTGAAGTGGAGGGTGCAGAATCTGGCTGTCCTGCTGAGACAGCAGGGTAGGGGTCTGAGGCAGGTACCATGGAGCCAGCAGTGACACTGCACAAGAGGGGGTACCAGTGTTGGCGTGGCCAGTCTGGTGCAATCAGTATCGTCCTTGGTTTGCCCTGTTTGATCTTTAGTAGTACTTTGGAGAGGACAGGCAGAGGGGGAAAGGCATAAACCAAGATTTTTCCAGCTGAAGGACAGAGCATCCACTTTCCAAGTTATTTTGTGGGGAATCCTTGTGCAGAATTTGTCCAATTGGTAGTTCTGGGCAGAGGCAAACATGTCTATATCTGGGCTCCCCCATTTGTTTATCAACATGCTGAAAGTCTTTGGTTCCAGTTTCCACTCATGTGGGTCCATGAGATTTCTACTTAGTTCGTCTGCCAGTGTATTTAGTTTTCCCTGGCAGGAATTGAGCTTGTAGATGCACTTGGTAGCTCAAGGCCATGTTCCACAGAGCTATGGCTAGTCTGCAGAGGGAGTAAGAATGGGTACCCCCGTGCTTGTTCACCACATAACAGTAGTGTTGTCCGTCTTTACCATTAATTGTCCTGGAAGAATGTGGTCCTTGAAGGCTGTCGGCGCGTTCTGTACAGCTAACACTTCTTTTTGATTGATATGCAGGTGCATTTGACTTGGGCTCCATTTGCCCTGAACGCACTTCCCTGCCAGGTGAGCCCCCCATGCACAGTTTGATGCATTTGTTGTTAGGGTTTGGGTGGCAGGGGGTAGAGTGAATGGTAGTCCCTTAAGTGGCAGGCCTCTGCCCACCAAAGGAACTCTAACCATAGGCAAGGTATGATAGGAATCATTTCTTCTAGATCCTGAGAATGTTGACACCATATTTTAGATACCATTGTAGTTTCCTCATATGCAGTCTTGCATATGCAATTAGTAGAATGCAGGAGGCCATGAACCCCAAGGCTTGTAGTATTTGCCTTGCAGATAGCAGGGTCTTTTCGTGGCCATTAGTTTGAAGTAAGTCGTCAAATGAATTTGTTTCTCTGGCGTGAGGAAAGCCATCTGGGAAGTTGTGTTCAAGCTTGCTCCCAGGAATATAATTTGTTGTCAGGGTACCAGATGTGATTTATTTTCATTTATGGTGTACCCCAGACAAGTTAGCAGCTTTTGTACAAATGCCAGATGATTCAAAAGTATGCCCTGGCTTTCTGCCTGAATTAGAGAATCGTCCAGGTATGGGTATAGTTGAATTTTTCTTTGCCTGCAAAATGCAATAACTGGAGCTAAGCACTTTGTGAATATCCTGGGCACAGTAAATAAGCCAAAGGGCAACACAGAGAA
The DNA here is from genome assembly GCF_019279795.1 of Protopterus annectens. Taxonomy (NCBI): domain Eukaryota; kingdom Metazoa; phylum Chordata; order Ceratodontiformes; family Protopteridae; genus Protopterus; species Protopterus annectens. The sequence goes on along the minus strand of NC_056725.1, from coordinate 1,273,791,350 downwards.
CTGATAGTGCATGGAACCTGCTTTGAAGCGTAGGTAACTTCTGCAAGATTCCCTCATTGGGATGTGCAGGTAGGATTCCTTTAAATCCAGTGTTGCCAACCAGGCATCTTTGCCTAGCATAGGAAGCAACTGGTGATGAGAGTTAGCATCTTGAATTTTGGAATCACCAAAAGGGTGTTAAGATGGAGAGGTCCAGGATAGGACGCCATGAACAGTCTTTTCTGGATACCAGGAAAAGTCTTGAGTAGAAACCTTGTCTCTTTTCTTCTTCTGGTACAGTTTGAATAGCCTTTATGCTCGAGAGAGTACTTGCTTCTGAGCCTCTGCCCACTGATTTGGGAGTAGATCTGGCCAACCGTGTGGGATTGGTAACGTGTTGAAGTGAAATCTGCATTCTTGGGAAACTATATTTAAAACCCACTTGTCCTGGGTAATGAGTTCCCAGTTTTTGGGTTGCAGAACAGTCTTCCCCCCTAAAGGAGCAGTCAGTTGAGAAGTACTTGGACGTTTTAAAGTTAAGTCATTCAGAAAGCTTACCATAGGGGGAATCTTACTACCCCCCGATTTGGAAGCAGAAGCCCTCCACTGCTTAGTCCAGTGCATACCCTGGGACTGAAACCTGGGGGTTCTGCTGGTTCTGGGTTTGGACTGGGAAGGCCTGGAAGAGGCAGGAAAGGACCAATTCTTAGAGGGCCAATGCCTACTAAATCTTGGAGACTGTACTTGTAGGAAATCCTTAATAGTTTGCATAGATTTAACTTTTTCCTCCATCTTTTTAAGAACTTCTGCTTTGTTGCCAAACAAGCAGTCCTGATGCAAGGGAACATCCAACAATTTAGCTTTAACATGATCTGGCAAAGATCCTTAAGCCAAGCATGCCTTCTAAGCACAGACCCAGTAAAAGCAGCCCTGCAGGAGGCCTCTAAAGAATCAAAACCACATTGCAAAGTATTTTTTCCAACTTGTTCAGCAGAATGCAATAAATCCTGTAAATCTTTATTTTACACACAGTCAGGAATCAACATAATTTTCTGTTTAAGCAGGCCAATAGTATGCTGTTGATATTTTAACATATGAAAATGGCAGTTTAAAGCCCAGATTGCCAATGTTGCAGAAGTATAAACCTTCTTACCCTATCTATCCAATGCCCTGGAGTCTCATCAGACAGGGGTAGGATTTTTAGCAGTAGAAGCCTTAATGCCCTTGGGCTCCTGAGAAATGATTTCTGGATCTGCAACAGGATTTTTGAAAAGAAGCTTGTGGGACTCAGGAACCCTGTAGTATCAGTCAGGTTTACTAGGAGCCGGAGGCAGGGAATTAGGGGCCATACTGGATTCCGAAAACAATCAACAATGTCTAGTACAGGAGGTATAGCCAAAGGCCTATGCGGAGGTAGAAGGAAATCCCCAAGCCTCTTTTTTGAATCAGAAAATTCCTGCCTTTCCCAGTGGAAATGCTCCTTTAAAGGTATGCAAAGTTTCCCCAAAAGAAAAATCCTCAGAAGGGGAAGCAGAGGGAATCGAACCCTCTGCATCAGAATCCTCATAAGTAGGTATGGACAAATCCAGATCATTAGAAGAGTCAGAAAAAACAGAAATCTGATCAGAAGATTCATAATCAAGCTCAGCCCTAGGCCTCTTGGGGGGGGGGGGGGGTTTGACTACCCCTTATTAGAGTAATTATTTCTTCAGCCATTTTGATCATTTGCTTTTTTAGGCATAGGGGCCTGAACATGTGGCCTGGGTGCCGTTTTTTTTTTTAGACACAGATCGAGATTTTAGGCCTTAGTAATGAAGGTGGAGTCAGTTTAATATGCAAGTCTGTAGGCCTGAATACATCCTCAGAAGCCAGTGCCTGCACATCAGCTCCGGACCCATCCAAGATAGAGACATCCGTGGGTTCCATAGGTGAAGCATCTCGCGGCATACTTCGAATGAGTCTCAATAGAGGCCTGCGAATCAGAAGTAGAGGGTATCAGGGGCTGCGAAAGCACCTCAGAGTACCAGCGAACTGGCAACTGACTTACAAACGTCGTCGGCAGTTTGACCTCGGCGGACTGTTTCCGTCTTTGTCTTTGCATTTCTTCAGAATCCCGGTAGTCGGATGGCTAACCGACGACATTTCTGGATAATTAAACAGAGAACTGAAATACTTAGAGGCAGAAATGTACCGACGACTGATAGTGCACTGATTAAATAAAGCACAAAACCGACAGCAAGGTACGTCATTGTCAGGGCCTAGGCAAGGAATACAGTACGAATGAAAATCTTTGTGAGGTATTTGTTTTCCACAAGCAATGCAATTATTAATTTTTACTGACATCGGTAAGAAGCAAGAAAAAAAAAAAGTTTCCTCAACGAGGTACTTAGCTTTAAGTTGAAGACTTCAGTTCTGAAACTTGAAAATGAAAATTTCAGAATATTTTCCTCCCACATCCCAAAAACATGCTGTAGGTGGATTGGACACTCTAAATTGGCCCTAGGTGTGAGTGCGTGCATGTGTGCGCCTTCTGTGGAAGGTTGGGCACCAGGCTGGCAACTTGAGACTGTAAACCTCTACTGCCAATCATGAGCGGACGGTTGATCTGCTGTGGCGACCCCTAACCGGGAAAAGCCGAAAGGACGTACGGAGCAAGAAAGTTTCCCCAACGGGGTACTTAACTTTAGTTGAAGACTTCGGTTCTGAAACTTGGAAACGAAAATTTCAGGAGTCAGTCGGCCGACCGGCACTTGCGAACTGCTTCTGCTTCGGGCACCACACAGCAAGAAAGACTGTTGCAATGGCATTGGCTGCATGTTTTATACCCCCTGATGACCTGACATCATGGAAGAAGAGAAAGCAACCGATGCAGGACCCAAGACTTTGTTAATCAGGCCGACTTGAAGGCTACTGCAAGCAGATAACCCAAATGTGATGACTGCAACAGTGAAACACGAAGAATATCTACAGCACAAAAATGAGACGTCAGTTTCAGACTCAAAATTGGGAAAAAAAATGCACCACTATTACAAGTGAAGCTTTTTGCAACAAATCTAATTGTACGGTCTAGTTTTGCCTACAATGAAGTTTGCAACATGGTAATTACAAAACCTGCAAGGGTTCATACAAACTAACCTTTCCATCATTATCAAATGAGTCAAAGAAAATTCCAATTCCATTCCAGTAGTCTGCAGCACCAAATACTGGACCATCAAGGCCTTGCTGTTCCGTATACCACACAGCCTATTCACAGAAACAAAAACGGAAATTTGAAAGTTAAAAGGACAACCTCCACATTTAATAAAGTTAAACTGATCTGCAAATGAGAGAGCACATTATACCAGTCCATCTGCTCCAATTCTACCTCGCCCAGTCACACGAAATGTGACTTCGATTTCCCAGTTCTCAAAGGCTACTTTGTTTTTAGTCCACACTGAACCTTTCTGGCTTCTCATAGATGGGGTTATCCGGATTTGATCTGCACTAGGTATGGCATCTACAAAACAAAAAAAATATCAGGCATGATTAAATAGTCATGCAAACATGAGAATTATGTACTTACTATAATGGCATCTGTGACAATGGGCCCCATCATTTGTTACCTCTAGGACTAATACTTAACATTTCAAACTTTGCCATGTTGCCAGAAACCTCCCCAGTCCCACAGAGTACCCTCAGAGTGTTTTTTGTACAACTCATACCTAAAAAGAGAAGAGAGGTTGACATAGCACAAAGACTGGCTCAGCTGCAAATGGTGAGGGTGGACTGGTCGTTATAAAGAAAGGGACCACTCCAATAGCTTATAGTACTGAAGGCCAAAACTGAATAGGCATAAACATGTTTTGCCATATCTATCATATGCCCTTCCATCTTTGTCATTAGAAATAGGGGAGAGAGAGAGACAGACAGGGAGCGAGCGAGTGACAGAGCGAGTGACAGAGAGAGCAAGCGAGCGACAGCGGCGGCGACAAGCGGCGGCGACAGAAGCGGCGACAGAAGCGGCGACAGAGAGCGAGCGAGAGCGAGCGACAGAGAGACAGAGAGAGAGAGCGAGCGACAGAGAGAGAGAGAGAGAGAGCGAGCGACAGAGAGACAGAGAGAGAGCGCGAGCGACAGAGACAGAGAGCGACAGAGAGAGAGCGACAGAGAGAGAGCGACAGAGCGAGAGCGACAGAGAGAGAGTGACAGAGACAGAGCGACAGAGCGAGCGACAGAGACAGAGCGGCGGCGACAGACAAGCGGCGGCGACAGAGGCAGAAAGCGGCGACAGAGACAGAAGCGGCGACAGAGACAGAAGCGGCGACAGAGACAGAAGCGGCGACAGAGACAGAAGCGGCGGCGACAGAGACAGAGAGCGAGCGACAGAGACAGAGAGCGAGCGACAGAGACAGAGAGCGAGCGACAGAGACAGAGAGCGAGCGACAGAGACAGAGAGCGAGCGAGCGACAGAGACAGAGAGCGAGCGAGCGACAGAGACAGAGGCGGCGACAGAGACAGAGCGGCGGCGAGACAGAGAGCGAGCGACAGAGACAGAGAGCGAGCGAGCGACAGAGACAGAGAGCGAGCGAGCGACAGAGACAGAGAGCGAGCGAGCGACAGAGACAGAGAGAGAGCGAGCGACAGAGACAGAGAGAGAGCGAGTGACAGAGACAGAGAGAGAGCGAGTGACAGAGACAGAGCGAGCGACAGAGCGAGCGAGATCTCAACTGGTCAGAAGAGGATTCTCAGATTCTGACTCAAATCTGACAGGAGAGGAGACTTGGGAGTGCATAATTAAGTCCTTCACCTTATTCTGAAAAGAACTCTTCAGAAGCGTGCGGCATTTGTTTCAAAATGAAAGGCTACAGAAGGGAACTGGAGACTGAAATGTTCTAAAAAGTCCTTCTGCAAAGCTTTACCATTCCTTGACACCTTTACACTAGGAGTGAAATTTTTTTTTTTTTTTTTTTTGAGACATTTCCCTTGGGGTTATCTACCTTGACTGGTTTAGAAGTATCAAACATCTAAACCAACATAAATGAGCCCATTACCTCCTCCCCTACTAACATGGGAAGTATTCTCTCAGACCTTCCTAATAAGAGAAAACCTTGCTCTCCCTTCTCAACAGCTTGGTGGACAAGCTTCCTAACCATAGGCAACATGCCATGGAGCAACATAAGAGGAGGAGTTGGGAACATTAGACAGATTCTATAACGGCCACAGTGGATTTTGTCTCAGATCAGGAAAGAGGCTGTGTAGCTACAGCTCTTCTTTGTGGGTTCTTTTATTTTCTTTAAAACACTAAAACAAAAACAACAAACAAGTCCAAATGCCAAAAAGTAAACACACTGCTTCTTAATAGGAAAAGAAAAATTGTGGGCACTTTCGTCCGCTTACAATGAAGGAACTTCTTCAGACATTAAAATCAAAATGGCTCACAGTTTAAATATAGTCAGAGGTTAACGACATCATACCCCTCCCATTTCAAAATTCAGGTAAAAAAACCTCCCAATCAAATGCAAAGTAAAATATACAAGTATATGATGTCATTAAACTGTGAATTATTTTGATTTTAATGTCTGCAGAAGTTCTTTCATTGTAAGCGGACGAAAGCGCTCACAATAAATTTTATTGCTTTCCTATTAATAAGCGGCGTTTCACTTTTTGGGTTTTGGACTCATTTTCTTTACCTAGCTGGTAGGTTCCAAGAAAGAAGAGCTGGTGACCATGGTGGACATAAAAGGACTTTCAGGCGTTTATTCTCTAGAAATATGTTACGGCTGTTATGCAGACTAGAGATATTCTTAGAGGTGAAATAAAAACAAATCTCTCACAAACGGATGTGGTGGGATTCTCCCAATAAAAAAGACAATTCATTTGGGAATGCTTACATGGCAGTTGTCGACCACATCAACAATTCTCTTCTCTGTTAGACATGAAAAAATTTACCACAAATACTAAAAGGAATCTCTCCAGAAGGTTTTGCATCTGCTCAGAAGTGGACGTACGAGTCAAATGAATTCTTCAATGGCAAGAACATTTCTGAACTTTGGCACTAGCAGTCCTCTTATGAAAGAACATGCTTGCTCTAGGAAGGAACCCAAAAACGTTTGTATATTTATTAGATGTCCAATTATTGGCAGGACATTCCCATGCTGCAACAGTGATCTAATGGCCAACATCTCCCCTGTGGTTAGAAATTTCATGAAAGAAAACAAGGAAGTGAACTGCCTGTTTAAAATTAGATTCAGCAGCCACAGTATGCATACATTTATTTATTTATTTTTTATTTTACATTTGTTAACCGGGCTAGTCAAACTGGATACATGTCCATTTTCAGTAGAGGCCCAGGGAGATGAGCTCCACATTAAGTAAATACAGATCAGCATAAAAGAAAAACAGAATAATTTTCAAATAAGAACTTAATATTGAGAATAGTACAGAGTTTATGACAGGAGTACAGTACTATAGAGAAAGAGAGTACAGAGTTTAGCACAGCAGTACAGTACTATCGATACAATGTCTAACAGAAATACAGTCCTATTTACTTAGTAAAAGGTATGACATTAGTGAGTACAGAGTTTAATACAGCAATATAGTACTATTTACATGGTAAAGGGTATGATATTCAACATACTGTACGTTAGGAATGAGGGCACAGATTTAAAAAGTGAATTCAGGTAGTCTTAAAGTATAACTTAATGCACAAGAGAGTTTGTGTATATGCATTTAAAACAGAATGTTATACTCATAGTAAAAAGATAGTTAGTCTGTATAGAGATGGTAGAGTTTTGATAATAGCCGAATGAGTATACAAAGATCAAATACAGTGATATTTCCCTGGGAGTAGGAAAGTAAAAAAAGGGGGGGGGGGGGGTTAAGTGAAAGATTACTCAATTCCACACTGGGTTTTGGGTGCAAGGTATACAGGGATGTTGTACTGGGGAGTATCAGTCGGGGTTAGTACAAGGGCATAGCCATTGTGTTTTTAGGAATATTTTTAGTTGCTTTTTGAAGAGTGGTAATGATGACTGAGATACAAGTATGCTGGGAAGCCTATTCTAAGTCTTCCCCACAGAATTTGAGAAAAGAGAACCATCTGCTCTGTTGGGGGATTTCTGGATGGTGACCAGTAGTTTATTTGCTGAGCGAAGAGTAGTAAGATTAAAGTAGGGAGAGATAAGGCTACTTAGAATAGGAGTATTACTAGGATGGTACAGAATCTTATGCGTAATGGTGAGTTGTTGAAACTCTAGCTTATTTTGCATTTCTAGCCATCCTAGCTGTTTGAGATTTTGACAATGGTGAGTTCTAAATGGGGAGCCAGTAGCAAATCTGGCAATATTGTTACAGGAAGTGGTTAGCTTATTAAGGTTACTTTTGGAAAGATTAGTATAAATGGCGGAGGCATAGAGGAGAGTAGAGATCAGATGGGTTTGGGCAATGGTAGTTTTGGCTTCAGGGGTAAGGAAAGGTTGTATCCTATATAAGGAACCAAGTTTTCGGTTTACTGTTTTAATAGTAGAGTTGATGTTTGAGTCAAAGTTAAGGTTGTGGTCGATTGTTATACCTAAGAGTTTGGTAGTTGGGTCAGGAGCTATAATTGTACCATTATTGGATGGTATAGTGAAATGTAGTGGGGTGGATTTTAGAGTTGGAGTAAATAGAAATAGTTTTTTTTTTTTTTGGCATTTAGGAAGAGGCATCGTTGTTGGAACCAGTTTTCCACTAGGTTAAATACTGTTTGGGTGATGGATTGGATTTGGGGCTTTACAAATTAAAGTGGAGTCGTCTGCATATTGTATGCAGGTAGCCAGAGGTAGATTTATACTAAGCTCATTTATGAATATAGAGAAAAGTAGAGTTCCGAGGATAGAGCCTTGAGGGACACCCAGGGTAATAGGGAGATGTTTGGACAGTTGATTGTCCCATAGGACAGCCTGTCTATTATGCAAGTAGGACTTAAACCATATTATACCATCCGAACATCGGAAAAAAGACGATAAACGTGCACGCTGATTGGCTAATCCAACCAGCGTGCACATACTAAATCGGACAACAAACAAGTAAAGAAGTCCGGTCAGTTATGTATCCCGCTGCGCCGACATGAAGCAAAAATAAATGTACGGTAAATGTAAAAGCAAAAAACACCAACTACTCAACTAAAACACACAAAAATAAACATTACCCATATACTATTTCTCATTCCCTCACCTCGAACACAAACAAAATGAAAACTCATACAGTCGCAAATACAGCACACACACACACTCACTACATAACCACCAGTTATAACCCAACAAAACCAAGCATTGTCATAAAACCATTCACTCACCTATATTCCCTACAATACATACACACACAACTCCAAAAATATACATATTAAAACACACAAGACATCCCTTGCAAAGTAAAAAACACACACCATACCAAACGTCCACATCAGCATACATTTTCTAAAACCGCATACATCTTATAAAACCGCATACAACACCACCATCTAGTGACCAATTACTAAAAGTACATATTTAAAAAAAATAAATACAAATTAACACTACACCACATTTCAACATACCCATAACTAGTATAACATAACTACACCTTATAAACGTCTATACTGCTAAAACTATTTTATAACAAGCACCACCTACCCTTTTAATTACCTCCCTTCAAAAACCTGCACGAGCCCTGTTAAACACGAAGACTACAAACTCAGACAGGAAGAAACACCCAAACAAGAGACACCATAGATAGAAAATAATAAAAAAAAAATGGAACTAAACTTTGAAATAATAAGTGACAGTGAAATAGAAGAAATATTTAAGAACATACCACAAACCTCAATGAAACCATCAACAAGCAAGAAAATTCTCCAACCACAAGAACAGGAATTACTGCAGCATAACAAGGCCCTTATAGAAGACAACAGTGTGACAAGCCATACTCTTCAGAAAGGTAAAAAAACATTAAAAGCCTATTCCACTCAAACATAAAAGACATGCAGAAAAAACTGTTAAAGAAATAGAAACACTAGAATTAGAAAAAGAAGAATTAAGTACAAGAAAACAAACACAGTGGGCTATAAACATATTTCAAAACTGGAAAAAACAAAAACACTACAACATAGACTTCCACACTATTACACCAGAAAAATTAAACAAAATACTTGGAGAATTCTATGCTACAGTACGAAACACAAAAGGACAAGAATATGTAATAAGTGCATTTGTATCCTTACGTGCAGGACTAAACAGATATATAAACAACCCACCATTCAATAGAAAGATTAACATCATAACAGATACAGCTCTAACAAATGCAAATAACGTATTTAAGTCAGTAATTAAAAATTACAGAAGACAAGGAAAAGATACAGCAGAACACCACCAGCCACTCACAATGCAAGAAATAACACAACTAAGAAACAGCCAAGTACTTTCCCCAAACACAGCAGACGGTCTAGTAAGAAAAGTATGGTTTGATATACAGCTAAACTTTGCAAGACGTGGGAATGAAGGAGTACGATACCTCACAGAAGACAGTTTTACAATAAACAAATATACAGATGGCACAGAATATGTAACAAAAAATTTCAACGAACATACAAAAAACCACAAAAAACATTATGATGTTACAAAACATTTGCTAAGAGGATTCATGTTCGAAAACCACACAGACCCTTCATGTCCTGTAAAAAGTTTCAAAAAATACTTACAAAAAAGGCCACCTAATACAAAACAACTGTTCCTCCACCCAAAAAAATATCCACAACATGTACTTGACAAAATGGATACATGGTACACAACACAACCAATGGGAAAAAACTATCTTGCAAACATGTTACCACAAATCTGCAAAGAAGCAAACCTATCAAAGAGATACACAAACCACTCCTTAAGAGCAACAGCAGTAACATTACTCTCACAATCAGGGATGGAAGCAAGACAAATAATGACTGTCACAGGACATAAAAGTGAAGCATCACTAAGATCGTATTATCAACCTTCAGTAGATGAATTTAAAACATGGGGAAAAATAATATCTGGAACACAAGAAACACCAAAAAATCCAATACATGAAGAGAATATCAATAACACAACAGACAACGGACCAAGAAAAAAAAAATGAAAGTCCATAACACAGAACGTCCATACCTGGAAAATGAACCAGAAAAACCACAAGACAAACAACACATTATAAACTATGGAACAATAAACATCTACAATATAGAAACCCAACAAAATAAGTAAGTAAACTCTAAATTTATACTAAAACCATATATATATATATATATATATATATATATATATATATATATATATATATATATATATATATAGATACATACAATGCAATATATAAACATAAAATTAACTATAAACACAATTTCTCATTACAGATACTACACTAAGAAGAACTCAAGCCAGCATATGAACATAGACAACCATCAAGACAGAACCAATACACAAATATAAAAGAAACTACAACAAGAAGACATACCAAAAGCTTTAAAACTATAAAGACATACCAAAAGCTTTACAACTATATCTACTAATATAATTATATCCTAACATTTCCTGAAAAATTAAAAAATAACATGTATTTAAATTAAAACAGAAATAAACAATAAAAACAAACTGAAAGTGTGGACTATTTTATCTCACAAAAAGTGGAAGAATACAAAAAAAAGCTAACAAAAACACAAATAACAACAATACAAATATAATACAAAGCAAACTAACACCATGGTATAATAGCAATAACCCACTTCTGGGTGTGGGTAATGCTAAATTACCACGGTTGGCTTTGTTTGGTCCTCGGGCCTCGGGACCAAACCACGCCAACCGTGGGTAAATTTAGCATTACCCACACCCAGGCGTGGGTTATTGCTATAGTAATGCCTGTGAGTCAAGTGGGAAAAGTATTTGATGATTAACCATATCAAAAGCTTTGGATAGGTCTAAGAAGAGTGCAGAGGAGAGCATGTTATTATTACGAAGTACTACTTCTAAGAACAAAGGGAGAAGCACAATTCTTCTACTAGCAAGACAAACTTTCAAAGGAGAGCCCTCTAAGCTCAGTTATAGCTGCTTGCTCAAATGAAGCAAACTGACCTTTGCCAAACAAAAGTCTGTGTCCCAAGCAGGCGCTGGTCTTGTAACTGTGGCTGAATAAAAAAAAAAGTACCTTTTAAAGAGGCTCTGCACATCTTCAGAACCATCTTGACTGGTGAAAATCAGAACCAGCCAAATGCAGTTTTACAGAAGAAAAACTCAGCCCAGCAACAAAACTCCCAGCAATATAACAAAAAAACAAACAAAAAAAAAAATTCAACAAGATGTCCAAAAAATAGCAGGGACCCAGCTCCCTGGCCTCAGTCTAACTAGAAAATTGGTCCTGTGTGTGCCTACAGGTTTTTGCAATACTGGGCTTGAGAGGAGAGGCATGCTGGTTCACTACTGAAGTGGTGAAGCCATGCCACTAGGTACAGGAAGTAAATACCTAGATTAGATTCACCCAAAGATGGAAACAAATTCTCCACTGGTATCAACAAATACTGGTTGTCAAAAACATGAAACAAGAGGGATCTGAACCTGCCATGGTCAAAACTTAGCTATATGACTTCTGCTTTGAAAAGATTCACCACCACCATTATTCATTTCTTACAAATATGGCAACCTCTTGCACTACTCCTGGGATCATCCAGTAAAGTCTGACTATAAACTTGGGACCTTCTACTTTAAACTCCCAAAAGTTCCTACAGTAAAACTTATGGAATTTAAGGATCACAAGTATGCCAACCTCAAATTACTATGTGATGAAATATCAAAATTTACTTACAGCTGTATCTGCCCTGACATTAAAACAGCAGCAAACTTCAGTAAGGAAAGCTACACACATTTAGAAAAAAAAAAATAAAGCAGAGCTACCAGTCCCCAACAGAACCAAGTAACATGTGATATTCAAAAACAAACCATATTAATGGTCTATGGCCATAAATCAAATTCCATAAGCTACTTTATAGATCCAAAACCCATCTTCACAAGGATAAAATCAAAATGAAAAGCATTACAAAATAAATTAAAGAACACTAAGGCCCACTAAAGATGCCCATGAACTTATTCTGGCCTCTGAAGACACACACAACTCCTTATTTAAGTACATCACAAACCTAAAAAATATATATTCTACACTGTTCAGAATTTCATAATGATGCCTCCTATTCTGACCTAACTGCCAATATCCTTACAAATAAATTCAGTGACAGCTTAACCAGCGAGACTTCTTTTCAAAGGTCTAAAATATCTGTACATACTCCCTTAACTGTCTAAAGATTTACAAAAGGTGCCAACACCAAGTCAAAATATACTTCCCAGGACCAGACATTTATTTAAAAAGTTATGTACTCACCATAACGTTCCATGTTGGTAGTCCATCTCACCCTTCATTTTTACATATGGGTTCGGAGCCGATCCTCTGCTCCGACTCGACGATTTTCAAGCTCGAAGACTTCTGGTTGGCTCGTGGCTAAGCAGGCATTCCATGGTGCACCAGTGCAATCCCCAGATCTTGTTTGCTGCTCGCTAGAAACAGAAAAAAAAAAAAAAAAACCCTAACCAACAAACCAATACTAAGGGGTAACCAACCAAGAGAATTAAATTACTACCTCCAGATCTTCCAGGATGGGGGCAGGAGGGCGGGTTGGTCAAAATGAAGGGTGAGATGGACTACCAACACGGAACATTATGGTGAGTACATAACTTCTTTATGTTAGGTAGCCGAATCTCACCTTCATTTTTACATATGGGACAGCGTCCTTGGCACCTTATTCTTGGGTGGCTCATTGGAAAATACTCCGGAGCACCGTGGAGCCAAAGGATGCTCTACCCCTGGAAGCAAAATCCAACTTATGAGTAATAAAGGTGTGAGGGGTAGCCCACGTAGCTGCTGCACAGATATGATCAAGTGGTACCCTGGCTTGAAAGGCTGCAGAGGTAGACAGAGACCTGGTAGAGCGAGTGATCCTGTGGGGTAAAGGTCTGCCCTCCTAACTGTAGATGAAGGCTATGCAACTAGAAATCCAATTAGACAATGTCACCTTAGAAACTGGTAAGCCCAATCTGGAGTCAGAAAAAGAATCGAATAACTGGTCTGACTTCCAAAATTCTTTGGTCCGCTGCAAATGAAAATGTAGCTGTCCATGAACGTCCAGCTGGTGGAAATGATATTCAGCTGCATTACAATAATTGGGAAAGAAAACTGGAAGCTCAATGGACTGATTTAAGGTGGCAGTAGAACAAACTTTGGGAACAAATGAAGGATTGGTACATAAAGAAACCCTGTCTTTATGAAAGGTTAAATAAGGTGGCTTAATAGACAGGGCTTGTAGCTCAGATACATGTATGGCTGACGTTATGGCTGACGTAATAGCTACTAAAAACACAGTCTTCCAAGACAAATATTTTAAATAAGATGAATGAGACTGTTCAAAGGGATGTCAATTAAAATTTAAGTCCCAAGAAGCCACAGGTCCTTGTAACGGTGGTCTCAGTAAAGTGGCTCCTTTCAAGAAAGTCTTGCATAGCTTATGAGACACAAGGCTGACATTTGGAGACCCTAAATAAAATGAGAGATTGCCACCAACTGTACTTTGATGGTGGCCGTGGCAGATCCGTGCTGAAAAAGCTCTTAAAGGAATTCCAGAATCATGGGAATGGGAGTGGTGTACGGATCCACGTTCATTTTCTGTGGCCAAATAGAAAAACTTTTCCATTTACTGCCATACAGCCTTCTGGTTGAGGGTTTATGCGAGGATAAGAGAATATTGGACACTGATGAAGAATCATCATGAAGCCTGACTAGAGATGGAACTGGAGCAGCCATGCTGTCAATTTGAGGGTGTGAAGAGCAGGGTGTAACGAACCAGATATGTGGGTCAATAGATCTGGAACTGGCTCCAAAATCCAAGGATAGTCCAGGAGAAGAGGTTCGAGGAAGTGGAACCAGACCTTCAAGGCCAGTAAGGAGCAATTAGGATCAACTTGCTTCCCAGCTGATTGGGGATAAGAGGGAATGGATGAAAGGCATATAGAAGTCCCGTGGACCAGAGCGCCTCTGGGTGTTCCCCCCGGAGAGGGAATTAGGGAAAAATAACTGCTGCACTTTGCATTGACTGGGATGGCAAAAAGGTCTCAGCAAAGATATCCCTATTTCCGGAAAATCTTTTCCACTATTTCCCGTTTCAGAAACCACTCGTGAGGCAGTAAGATTGCCTGGCTTAGCTTGTCGGCTATCACGTTGGTTGTCCTCGGAATGCGCGTTGCCACCAGAAAGCGCTGGGAAGAAATCGCCCATTCCCAAACTCGCATGGCCTCCTCGACAGAGTGGGTAAGATCTGGTACTGCCCTGTTTGTTGATATACCACACAACAGACATGTTGTCCGACTGTATCGCAATCGTCCCTGGAGGAAGAAGGTCCTGAAGTGCTTGCAATGCTAGAAGCACCGCCCTCATCTCCAGAGCACTGATATGCAGATGAGCCTCGTGTTCTTGCCATGTGCCGTGGACAGTCCTGCCAAGATAATGCCCCCCCACCCGACCTGGGAGGCATCCGTGGTCACAGTGACAACGGGTTGGGTAGGCACAAAGGGAGCTCTGTGAACAGGTTGCTGGGGGCTATGCACCAATGAAGGTCCTTTTTTGCAGGATTCCGTCAGGATAGGATGACTCAGCGGTAGATATTGGAATGACCACTGGGAAAACAGGAGCCATTGGAGAATTCTCATGTGCAACCAGGCTAAAGGTATTAACAGAATGGTTGAAGCCATCGCACCGAGAAGCTCAAGAATCCATTCTGCTTTGACCTTCTGAAGCAGAAGACGACACTGAACTTGAGATGAGGGGATTTGTGCTCTTTCGGCGAGGAGACGAACTGTCATATCCACTGTGTCTACCCTCTGCGCCAATAAACATCAGAGATTGCGAGGGCAGTAATGCAGATTTTTCCCAGTTTATGGAGATCCCTAGTTGAGCACAAAGTTGAATGGTGGCGTCCCTGTTTTGGATTAGTAGATGCCTGGTGAGGGCGGTCAGGAGCCAGTTGTCCAAATACTGAAACACCTGGAATCCCTGACGTTTCAGGTGAGCTGCCACTACTGCCATGCATTTCGTGAACACCCTGGGGGCTGTGGTGAGACCAAAGGGCAGAGCACGAAGCTGATAATGACTGGCTCCCAGCCAGGAGCACAGATATCTCCTCTATGCCTTGTCCATTTTTATATGGTAGTAGGCTTCTTGGAGATCCAGAGAGCACATCCAATAGTCTTTCCCTAACAGGAGTATCGACTGCAGTGTGACCATCCAAAACTTGTCCTTCATGGATTCGTTTAATCTGCTGAGGTCCAAATTTGGCCTCCAGTCTCCGGTATGTTTTGGGACCAAAAAGAACTTGGCGTAACTTCCGGATCCTGTCTGGTCTGCTGGGACGGGCTGGATGACTCTTAAGAGCAACATGTTGATCTCCACAGTTGCCTTATCCTGGTGATTGGGTGGAACATCTGGGATCTTTTTGGGAACAAACAGTGGAAGGGAAAAGGGTATGATATAGCCTCTGGTAACAACTCTTTGTACCCACTTGTCTTGGGTGATATTTAGCCAGGCTTCTGAATACAAAGAAATGTGACCCCCGACTGGCCCCAGAGAAACACAGTCGGGCCCCACACCAGAAGCGCCGATAAGGCCGCCCTTGAAAGGAATCACGGCCTTGCTGGTATTGCGGACGGCCCCTGCCTCTAGGCTGACGTCTACCATTTCCTCCTCCTCTGCCTCTGAAGGAGGATTGACTGTGTGTGTCTGGAAAGTCCCTCTGGGACATTTTGAACCACATTTTATCTCCCCTTTGACCTTTGGGGTATGGTCGAGAGGGAATGGTAAAACGGACTCCCACAGCAGAGAGTCTTTCCTTCCTGCTCACACCAAGTGAGTGTTTCTTTCACCTTGGAACCAAACAAGGAGGAACCATCAAACAGGCCGTTGGTGAAGGTGGACTTAAGCGGCTCTGCAAAATTACACAAGAGCATCCAGGAGTGGCGCCTAAGGGCAACTCCTGAACCAGCTGCTCTGCTCGCTCCATCATCCGCATTGGAGATAAGCCGCATGGAGGAGTTAACTACCGAATTTAGGGTGGACAACTGAGCAGAGATCCTATCAGGGACTCCCCTCAGGACAAGCACCCTGTATGGAATCTCCTAACTCCTTGAGGAGATCCTTCTGCAATCTCGTGAAGTGGGTAAGATAGTTTACAGATCTGAGTGTAAATGCCGCTGAACTAAATACATGCTTCCCAAATCTGTCCATCTGTCGAGACTCCTTGCATGGCAGATGAACAGAGGAAGAAGTCTCCGCCAACTCCTTCCTTCGTGGCCGCCGCCACCACGATAGCATCTATGGGAACACCCTTAGACAAGAACTCTTCTCCAGGAGGTGCAGACAGGAACTTATTTTGTCTACTGGGAACTGGCTCCAGGGCATCAGGAGTATCCCACACCTTCTGACTAACCAGATCCATTAGTTCGTTGAAAGGTGAAGACACCCAAGAGGCAGAGGGTTTAGACCAGAAAGCCTTCAGGTACACAGACTCCTCATCAGAAGGGTTGACAGTGGGCCAGTCACACCTCTGTTTAATGAAATTTAGGATGTCCACAAAGGAGACATCAGAGGACGACTTGGAGGACCCCTCAGACTCAGAGGTCAGTGTCCGATGTCAGCCTCATTCTGGGAGTCAATATGCTTCCTCTTAAATACCCTCTTCCGAGGGGACCATCTGGGGAGGCCTCGGAATAGTGGGGACCACAAGCCGGTGGCTCCTGAGGCTGAAGGTCTCAGCTGTCTCCTGAGAGAGTAGGTACTGACACCAGAAAGAGTAGGTACTGACACCAAAGTGGGAGTCCTGGGGGTATGCTTGTACCACGGGCAGGGGCTGTAGATTGAGGCGATGAGGAGCGTGCTGTCTCAAAAGCAGACTCTCCAGCTCTGACGACCCTTCCCGCTCCTAAGAGACAAAGGATGGTGCCGGAGCCAGAGCCATCGGCTCAGAGATAGATGCAGGGGCCGAGCTCACCCTGGAGGAAGCACCGAGAGGAAGGCTCAGAACCGAAGATAGATTCAAACCTTCCCCATTGGCGCTGACAGAACAGCTTTGGTCCCTGGACATGACGGACGGGGCTGAGCGTGTCAGAGCCGAACTCAGCTCCAATGCAGCAGCAAGGAGAGCAAGAACAGAGGGTTCCCTCCGTTGGTAACAAGCACTCCGGCAGGCCAACATGGCTCGGAGGTGGAATCACAGACTAGGGCAAAACTGGCTCGAGTAGCTCCAAAGCCAATTGGGTCGGAGCCAACAAAAATCTAGGCAGAGCAGACTACTTCAGGA
This sequence comes from Protopterus annectens, assembly GCF_019279795.1. NCBI lineage: Eukaryota > Metazoa > Chordata > Ceratodontiformes > Protopteridae > Protopterus > Protopterus annectens. Next base: position 1,273,773,964 of record NC_056725.1, on the reverse strand, counting down.
GTCCCAGTACTACCCTCTCCACATCTTCCGAAAGGCTCCTGGAAGATCTGTTAGAAAAAAAGTAGGGGGATCTCGACCTAGCAGGCACTGGAGACCGGAAGGGATTCTACAGACCGGCTCCGAGCAGTAGAGTCAACTATTTCCAAAGGTTCAGAAATCGGCACCGAAGCACATGTGACCGACTGATACCATGGTGCTCTCCTTCGGCTCTGAAGACTGAGGAGTCGAGGAGACAGATTTTGTTAATTTGGAAGGCGGCTCCGAGACACCAGCTGGTGCCGGAGAAAGCCTTTTTGATGCTTTAGATTTGGAGTCAGATCTGGATTTTGAAGACTTGGAAGAAGCCGCCGAAGAACCAGATAAGGTTTCCTCAAAGGTTGGCTTCAGAAGACCGACCCCCCCCCCCCCCCTGAGTATCAGCTTGTTCTTTCTCTCCTGCAACACTCTAGGAAAGAAAGCATGATTCCTGCAAATGGATGGCTCCCAAGCAGTAGACACAGCTACTGTGGCCATCCGTTAATGACATTCTCTGGGAGCATTTCATGCATTTTAGGAACCCAGAGGGTTTATGCTCCTTGCTATCCTTAGACATTGCAGACAAACACGCACAACCAGAGGAGAAATAGGGAATAACTAAGGACTACATAACGGGCCTAACCCTGCAGAAGAATTACACAAGGACTAGGCCCTCCTAGCCCGGTGTAATAGAAACTAGGTCTTCTAACTCAAACAGACCAAGTATATAGCACAAAACACACACACGTTCAACAACACAGGAAAAACTTTGCAACAGCAATCCTAAATAAGACTTTAGCGGATCCCCGCCAAAGACAAGCTAACAGTACAATAAATCAACAGGAGCCCCTGTTGATAGAGAGGCGAAACCGCCAAAACTAACGATCTAGGCAAAAAAAAAAAAAAACCGCAACGGCGCCCAACTACTGGTACACAGGATACTAACTACTAAGGTCAAACAAGACCATAGGACAATTTAGGTAAAGACCTATATATATTACCACTAAACAATAAATATGCAAAAAAACACTTATGAAAGAATTGCAAAAGACTTAGCGCCAAGAGAAGCACATCCGAACTAGTCGACATGGCAAACAAGATCTGTGGATTGCACTGGTGCACCATGGGATACCTGCTTAGCCACGAGCCAACCAGAAGTCTTAGAGCTTGAAAATCGGCCGAGTCGGAGCACAGGATCAGCTCCGAACCCATATGTAAAAATGAAGGTGAGATTGGACTACCTAACATCATTTAACAGGATAAGCCGACTAGGCAGCTAGTTAATAGTACAAAGTCAAGATACAAATATGTGAGCATAGCACTTTCCTGGAATGAGCATAGGTACAATGCACGTGCAAGAAATTTACCTAGTAAAAAACAGTACTACAATATATACAATGAGCATTGTTAGAGCACAGTACTGCAAATAATCTACCTAGTAAAAAAAAAAAAAACAGTACATACAATATATACAGTGAGAGCATTTACAGAACACAATATTAGTATACACCAGAAACATGAGGGAAGAAAAATACCTGGTTGTTCAGATTAACAGTGTTAAACATAACCTTGACTTCAGCTACTGGTTTTGGCCTTGAGAAGTAGACTGCAGTGGTGATGACTCTTAAGAAGGGTGTTTTATATACAATCAATGCTGGTAATTACAAACCTATCAGCCTTACAACCCTCATCTACATAACCAGAGAATATATTACAACTGACCTCATAACCGTGATATCAAAAATCCTGCTACTCATTTTGGCTTTGGGAAGGGTTGGTCCTGTACATGAAATCTAGTAAATTTTTTTATAAGGGTTCAACACCGTTCCCTATGATGGCATCATATGAAAGTTAAACGTCTTGAAAATCAACCCATATGTGGCAAACTGACTGAAAGACAGCACCCACGCAGTGCAAGTTGCAGATGATAAATTAGAAAGAAAGAAAATGGCCAGGGATGCTCCTCGGGGCTCAGTGCTGGCAGCTCTCCTTTTTTGTATTTATTTCTGAGACCTCCAAGCAGAGAGCCAAGACATCTCGATAAAGTCTGCAGACAACTACAAACTGTGTGCTATGAGAAAGTTACCTTATAATGCCAAATGCCTCCAGAACGAACATGCCCTAGTAAACTGTGTACTAAAATGGGCTTAAATTAAATATTAAAAAGTGTGGTTTCACCACTTTTGCTAGACAACCCCTCCCCTCATCATACTGTACAGGACAGTACACCACCAGATATTGAAGTAATCAGGGACCTAGGAACTTGGGTTGACTGCTACATCTCATTTTGCCAATATTTTGACAATGGTTGTCAGGAAATCCTGTTATTATGCCCAAGGAATGTGAAGTCCAAAGAGGGAACTACACTCTCATACTAGGCACTGGTGAGGCCAATCATCAAGTACAATACTCACTTTAGGATGTTATCTCAGCAACTATAAATCAAAACAACTGGACTCCAAAAGTTCCTAGCCAAAAGGATCACAGGTCTAAAGTCCTGGAGCTACTGAGAGAGGCGGGAAGCTCTCTTTATTCCTTGCCTGAGAGATTTTTCAACTAAGATCTCAGTCTCACGTCCTACACCATTAGAGACCAGACGGCCCCAGGCCTCTTGCATCTGTGCACATCCAATATCTCTAGTAATACTAGAGCCAAAGAAGTAAATCTCCACAGACAGATGAATAAAACAAGGAACACCTATATACCCTGCACTTCCCAAACGCCTGGAATAAAACTATCCTACATGGCAGTGTGACTATCTTCCTTTCACAAACTAAAGGACAGGATGTGTATAAATTTATCCTGGGATTAATAAGTTATAAGCGCCTGGAGAAGAGAGGCCAACTTCTGGGCTTGAGGCCTGACCCTATACATAAAAAGTTACTATAAACCAAAGCAAAACCGCCAAAGCAAAACCAAACTTCCATAATTGCTCCATTATTCAGATATAGGTTATTGAGTTTAGTATGTGGATTTTAAGATAACAGGGCTCTTTTCCCCACTGTAGTGTGATCCCGGCGTTGGTATAAATAGTTGGGGGGTGTGGGGCATAGCCCCACCACATTAAGGGGTATGAGGTGCATAGCCCCCACACACACACATTGAGTGTGGGGTGCAAAGCATCCAGTCGATGTGGTTGTTATACAGCCCGGTGTGTGTACATTAGGTGTTGACAAGTACATACTTGCCCTGGGAAATATCAGACATTTGTAATAGTAAGTCTTCAGAATTGTCTCCTCGACAATCTGAACATAGGTGCTATACGCTTCGGGATTTGAAAGGTAATATAGACAGATACATACACACATGCATATACGTGTATATTTTATTTATACATACTATATATATATATATATATATATATATATATATATATATATATATATATATATATATACACACACACACACACACACACACACACACATATACATACATACACACGTCTTCTGTAAAAGACCGAAAATCCATTTGTTCTAAAACAAACAGTGGATCCTCAGTTACGCGAAAGTGCACTTCCACGAACAACGGTTCAACGAACCGTTAAGGAACACAGGTGCCGAAGCACACTACAGTAGGGAAAGAGAATTTACGTGTTTCCCCATTGTAGTGCAATCTCAGAGTTGGTATACTTAAGTAGGGGTGTGTGGGGGACAGCCCCCCACATGGGGGATGTTGCCCCCCTGCAAAATAAGAAGTTATGTACTCACCATAATGTTCCATGCGAGTTGTTCATCTCGCCTTCATTCTTAACTGAGAGCAGATCCCTCGGCTCCGGTACAAGGTCTTCCAGTAGCTCGTAACCAAGTCCCTATCCCATGATGCACTGCGAATTACCTCAGGTCTTGTTTGCTACGTATACTATAACAATACACAATAGTTATTCCCCTATAGAAGGGAAGAAGAATTTGAGCAACCAGGATGAAACTAACATCTAGGTCAACTATCAGCCAGGAGAGGGGGACGTAAAAATGAAGGCGAGATGAACAACTTACATGGAACGTTATGGTGAGCTCATAACTTCTTAATGTGAAGTTGTTCAATCTTGACGTTCATTCTTAACTGATGGGTAGCCTCCAAAGCACCATCGATCTCGAGTAGCTCACGGGAGTACATTTCTCAGGACCGAGGACCCAAAGGACGCTCTATCCCCGGAGGCCTCATCAACTTTGTAATGAGTGATAAAGGTATGAGGTTTTGACCAAGTGGCTGCGGCACAAATGTTAGAGGGGAAGTTTGGCTAAAAACGCAGAGGATGTAGAAACTGCTCTGGCTGAGTGAGCTTTAATCTTGTGTTGCAAGGGCATATTAGCAGCTGAATAGACAAAGGTGATACAATCAGATAACCATTTAGACAGCTGTTTTAGCCACTTGGTCTACATTTCCTGGATTCAGAGAACGAAACAAAAAGCTGGTCTGATTTCCTGATATCTTTTGTTCTATCCAAATAAAATCTGAGCTGTCTTAACATCAAGATGGTGCAGCATATACTCTACCTTGTTGGAATGATTAGGGAAGAAAACTGGTAACTCAACTTTGTTAATATTGGTTTCTGAACAAACTTTGGGCAAAAATGAAGGATTTGTCCTAAGTGATACTCTGTCAGCATGAAAAATCAAATAAGGAGGGTTGATAAAGCCTGAAGCTCTGACACACTGCGGGCAGAAATAATAGCTACCAGAAAAATGGTTTTCCACAACAGATATTTGAGGTCACAAGATCTACAACACAGATGGAACATTATAAGACATAACTTCTTTATCTGATGTTGTAAATCTTTGTTCATTCATTACAGATAGGACAGAGTCCCCAGCTACTTGAGTCATGGGTGGCCCTAAGGAAGGATATTCCTGAGCACCATAGAACCAAAAGATGCTCGTCCCCTGGAGGCCAAATCCAATTTGTAATGAGATATGAAGGTATGAGGTCTTGCCCAAGTGGCTGCTGCACATACATCACCCATAGAGGCTCTGGAATGAAAAGCTACAGAAGTAGCCATAGATCTGTTAGAATGACCCTTTATTCTGGAAGGCAAGGGTACCTTATTCTGTTGGTAGATAAAGGTAATGACATTTTTTAGCCAAGAGGATAAAGTTGGAAACAGGTTTACCCAATCTGGGTCCTGCAAAGGCCACAAACAATTGGTCTGTTTTCCTGAAGGATTTAGTCCTATCCAAACAACAACGAAGCTGCTGGTGCACATCAAGGGTGCGCAAAAGGTACTTCCCCTCTATTAGAATGCTTTGGGAAGATGACCAGCAGGTCAATAGATTGATTACTGGAAAAGTCAGAAATTACCTTGGGCAAGAAAGAAGGGTCAGTACGAAGGGGCACCCTATCCGTGTGGAAGATCAAATAAGGACTCTTGACACTCAAGGCCTGCAGCTCAGATACTCTTCTAGCTGAGGCGAGTGCTACTAGAAGTATGGTTTTCCATGACAAACATTTAAAATCACATGAATCAAAGGGCTTGAAGGGAGAGCCTGTGAGAGACTGAAGCACCAAAGTTCCAGGGTTCTAAGGGAGGCTTGACATGTAATACTTCCTTCAAAAAGGTCTTGCATAAGCGGTGTGACATAAATGAATTATCAAGACCACTATGAAAACTGGCGATTGTACATGATCGTTGAAGCGGTGGCTCCTGCATGTAGAACAGTAGTCAGGTATTGTAGAATATTTTGAATAGGCATAGAGAAAGGGTCTAAGTTCTGGTCTTTGGCCCAAATATAGAACCTAGTCCACTCGGTGGCTCCTGCATGTAGAACAGTAGTCAGGTATTGTAGAATATTTTGAATAGGCATAGAGAAAGGGTCTAAGTTCTGGTCTCTGGCCCAAATATAGAACCTAGTCCACTTTACTAGAGTAAACCTTTCTAGTGGAAGGTTTGTGTGAGACCAGAAGAATTTCACAAACAGGAGATGGAATGTCAGGCAGCCTTGGCAATCATTGGAAGTGGAGGAACCAAGCTATGAGCTTGAGACTGTGCAGGTTCGGATGAATCAATCCCAGAGGAGGAGATAACAGGTTCTGGGAATGATCCAGGATCTACTAGCTGTGAATCAGATGATGCCATAGAAATGGGAACCAGACTTTACACGGCCAGGAGGGAGCAATGATGATCACTGCTTTTCAACCTCTGAGCTTTCTGGACAAATCTTGGAATGAGGGGAAATGGGGGAAAGGCATACAGAAGACCCAGGAGCCAATCGTACGTTAGAGCATACATCGGTAGTTCCCCCTGGGGGGGGGGGGGGGGGGGTCAAGGCAAAATAGCTCCTGCATTTGTAGTTCGGGGGGATGTTGGAAGATCCGATCTGCTATTACAGGGTTGAGGAACCACTCTTGAGGCATCAGGACGTTCCTGCTCAGATTGTCTGCAAAAATGTCGGAACTCCCGGGAATGTGCATTGCTATAAAAAAGTGATTGGAAGCTATCACCCAGTGCCAAATCCTTATGGCTTCCCAACACAGAGGGTAAAGATCTGGTTCCACCTTGTTTGTTGATATACCAGACTACGGACATGTTGTCTGACTGAACTGCAATGGTCCCCGAGCGTAGGGATGCATAGAAGGGCTTGCAACGCTAAAAGAACTGCTCTCAGTTCTAGGACATTAAGTAAGTTGTCTTACTATGAAAAATATGGACACCCTATAGCCTGCAATGAGCTACAACTACAGGAAGACACTCTGAACACTCTTGGCACAGTGAAAAGTCCAAAAGTTAAGGCAGATAACCGAATGCGATCCAGACAGAGAGAAAACCTTAAGAAATTCTGAAATCTGAATGAATGGAGGCGTGGTAAGCATCTTTTAAATCTAGTACTACCAGGAAACTTGAATGAGGTACGAAAGCTAACA
>NC_056725.1:1273702091-1273762091 GCF_019279795.1 Protopterus annectens | reverse complement strand
GCATATTTAACCAAGGAAAGAGACCAGAGCTCGCTGCTCTCTTGAGTCGCAAAGAAATTACATTTTTCCCCACCTGATGCGAATTTAAACTGAACTAGCTAGTTAACCCCCCCCCCCCCCCCCCCAGTGTTAATTTGACAACATTACTCCTTCTCTTCTTTCACTGGCTATTATTTTGTGCAGTCACTCCCCTTCAGCTACTTAAATTTATTGGCCATCCCACTGTATTCCATACAGCCACAAAACTAACTGCCCATACCCATCCGATTTTGTTCTTTTAAAATTAGTTGCTCTGACCATACATTGTTAAAGCCCGAGTTACCCATTCTTTCATGTCTAACTGCTTATTGTACACCACAGCTCTTAGGATATTAACCCATTTTGAATTTTGAAATCTGCAACAGCTAGTCCAAGGCCACCAATTACCACTAAGCGCACATTCTGCATCTCAGTAGTTATCTTGAAATTAGTGCTTCTGTTTTGCTCCTGGTAACAGAAGGAGCACAGGCATATTTCCCAGATACTGCAGGAACACCAAAAAGCCTAACAGTTTCAGACATGTCAGGTTGGAATGTGTACTTCTATTTTGCCCCTGGTGAGAGAAGGAGCAGAAAGCATAGATTCCAGACTGTCTCTGATTGGACGATGAGTATCTATGTGGAACCTTCCCGATTTGATCTGGTTGCTATTCGAATCTACCATGAAAAGGCTACTAAAGCCTAAAACATCCCTGCATCATATGAGACAAGACTGTTGATCACTGAAGAGCCTGTAGCGTGCTTATGATAGTTTCTTCTTTCACCCAAAGCAAAGCAGCAACACCAAAGCGGCATTTGTATCCCAGCAGCATGAAGCTGTGATGAGGCCAGCACTAGTAGCAGCCAGTTACTAGTCTATCAGGCGAATCCCCTCTTTTCACCATTCTTGACAAAGCTGTGTCTTTCTTTTCTCCAAATACTTCATTAGTTGCCAACTTCAAAAATCTCCCTAAATATTTCATCCATAAATCAGGATCTACTTTATTTCTCAAGTGTTTGGCAGTGCACTGTAAAGATGCAGGCACCTGGAGTTGACATTTCTCCTGTAAAAACACCCATGAAATTTTCACCAATACCTAGTTGCGTGCCTTCGCTGAAGGTTGGACGTAGAGCTGGCACCTCGGCGTTTCGTAAAAATCTACTACCAATCATTAGCGAACCAGAGTTCTGCTGTGGTGACCCCTTTACCGGGAAAAAAGACTAACAACCACCAACTAGTTACACACAGGGCAACTAGTTTGCAGTGGCAAGCACTGCTCCCAGAGTTACAAACCACATATTCCTGACATTTTGTGTTTGCACTGCAAGTCTAAATAAAAATGGGGCTGTTGCCAGAATATGAACTTTCCCACTATGTCCGTTACTAGCCCGGTGGATATGGGCATCCTGACAATGTAGAAATTGCCTCATGCTTGCTGACAAACAGCTAATTTTTCAAACTGTTTAAATGCATCTTTCACAATGTAGAAATTGAAAAATTAGCTGTTTGTCAGCAAGCATGAGGCAAACTGTTTAAATGCATCTTTCACATACATTATTAAAGTCACTGTGGACAAAGCTCTCAAAGCAGCACTCCTAATATCCATCCGGTTGTCAGTAGTACACACGCTGCACCCATCACACACAGTACAAAGCAGATACAGACTCACATATGCTGAGGCACTTAAATGTAACCTTCCTAGACAAAGTACATTTAACAAATACCATCAGCTGTCCTGAATACTCTTAAAACACAATCCACATAAACACATACAGCCACATCTCATGAAGCCTCTACTTCTAAACACACAAGGTAAGCCACCACACAATCCAAACACTGATCCCTCTCACCAGGCAGAGAAAAACCGAAAATCACTGACAGTTGCTTATCGGGGAATGGGATCTGCCACATTACAAACAAACTCAGGTCACTGTTCCACAAGTACCAGTATGACTCCGTCATAGTCCATGTGGGTGTAAAAGACCAGAGATGTACCTCCAGAGTTTACATGAAGATAGATATGAAGGAGCTCTCAGAATGCTTGTCCCAGGCAGGTACGAACCTAGCAAGTGAGCAGCATTTTACCATCTCCAAGGATGACGCTACAACATGAACAGAAGATTACTGACTAATGACCGGCTTAGTTTCAGATGCGATTCTAAGGGGGTGTAATATTTGTCAGCATGGAAGATTATCAGACTCTGTTGCTTTGCCAGGTATGGTCTGCACCTTACCCCTCTAAACTTTGGGGGTTTAACTAAAACATTGTCCTTCCCCATAGCACCTTTAGGCAATACCAAACTGAAAGTACTTCTAAAACAGAAACTCAAAAACATAGGAAATATAAAAAGGTATTACTGCTTAATGCTAAGAGTCTAAACAAGAAACTCCACTCCCTACAAGCTCTCCTCATACTAGAAAGTGTAGATGCCAGTGCAGTCACAGACATGGTTTACAGCTGCAGGGTGCACAACAGCAGTGCAAGCCTATAATGCATTCCACACACAGACCAGCTACTACATACACTAAAGGTGAACGTATCTCAATTTACATCACAACTAAATATACCCCAAACGTTGGTCAAACAGGATAATGCACTTGGGCTTCTGCACATTAAAATCACTATAGGCAAAATCCCATACCACTTTGCTGTAAGCTATAGATGCCCTTCTATGACCCAAGAAACCCACAACATGTATTTAAGTTTACTGGACATACCATCCAATCCTATATTCATGGTTGACTAATTACCCCACTAGTAACTGGGAATCATATAAGACACCAAATGTGCAGGTAAAGAGATTCTTGGATTTTGTAAATGCAAACTCCTTGAACCAGATCAATATGCAGACTAGGGGTGCAAACATACTGGATCTAGTCATTAACATGGGAAAGTGCTGCACACCCTAATGCGATGTTCTCTCTGTTAAGGTCAGACCACAAAATGGTCTCCTTTGAAGTAAAAATAAAAACCAGAACCTCAGAAACTACTCCAAGGCTGCCTTCCTACTACTAAGGGATGACCCGACATAACTTCATACCCCCATAAGACCACTGCTGTCTACATAAAACAGCTGCATACAGACAGCTTTACCCACCTGGAGCCAACTCAAAAAACAAGCCCCCCTTGCGGAATCACATCAATAGGATGCATAATGCAAGGAAAAAAAGTTTTGCAAAAAAATATGTGGTTTAGCACCCAGCAGGATAAAAGCAAAAACTAAACAAATGACTATTATGCATTTCTTGGCATTTATTTTTAGTCCATGGCTCTAACACCAATTATTTTTCTTGGCCCTTTCTGGAGAGCATTAGTGTCAGTGGGGGATTCCGACTGCTCTTAATTTGCAATCTTCTGCAAATCTGGTCAGCCAGAGGGCCTTGACCTCAGAGAAGGAGATGGCAAAAAAGGATGGGTTCCATGACTGATCCCTGAAGGACTCTACCAGTGACTGCACTCTTTGTAGAGGTGAACTCCCCATTTCTAAATGATGGATCCCATCTGTGAGCCAGCAGACTATCCACTGAGTAACATAAAGTAACATAAGGGTTTATGCCTAATCTCTTGAGCTTGCCAACAATGCCTGAAGTAGGATATTGTGTCTAATGCCTTGACCAGGGCAAGACATGTACTGTGAACTGTTTGAAGACATCCGTCCCTGAAAACCATCATGTTGACAACACACCCTTAAGAGTCGACCTGGTAGGCAGGGACTTGGGACACAAACAGTAATCTACCTTAGACCATCATGTGTTTGCAGTAGTAAGGAAATCATCCTAGGTTGTTCAATTTAAAAACAAGGAGATCATTATTCTACTGTATTCAGCATTCATCAGACCTAATTATTGAATACAATGTCCCCAGTGGTATGCACCGCATGAGGCACATCCAACAATTGAATCTTCACAGATGTTCTTCACTAAAAGAATACATGACATAAGTAGCAATTCCTATGCAGACTGCCTCAAAGCCCTATCCTGTATTATGTTTCCTTCAGGCTGTCGAGGGAGATCTGTCCCCGACATACAAGGCACAAGAGCTCACTCTGACGGACCTCCCCCATATTTGCAAAACAAACAGCACCAGAATTACCCATTCTAAAGACAAAACCTTGTCCATAATATAAATCGGACCTACTGGAGAGACAAGTATGCATCCCAGAGAGGGTTCTCATCATACCTCTCAACGTCAGAGCAAGAAATCTGAACAAAGCCATATATATATATAAAAGTGGGACAATGGCCTAAAAATAGGGACATTTTTTAAATGTTGCTCTTATAAGCTTAGAAAGTTGACAGAATAAGGTTTTGCATTAGCATGAATTTTCTGAAGGGTATGAAGTCTGAAACTCAAATGTCTCATTGTTTTCTAACTTCAATCTTTAATGTTTTGCCACTAATTTACCAGAAAACCACAATTTTATGAAAAAGAGACCAACAATATGAGGCGAAAATCTGTACAGTTGAGAGTTTTGCTTCTCATCATGTGAAACAGAGTTCCTCCCTAACCCAATTCAAGTGCAACTCGGACAACTGGATGGGGAACAGGAAATTCATCCCTGGTTTGGCACCTAGGTTTCTAATGGACATGTGGAGTTGTAAATAGCTCATATTCCAAGACCCTTCTTGTAAATATTTCATCTCCCAAGCCCCTGCTTATACTTATCTAGGGTATGAGAACTTGTCAAAGATTTGGAAAGGATGGCCAAGCTTAAAGGACCTAGTGGTCATTGGCCTAGCATTTATACATTTTATCTTGAAAATGTTGACTATTCAATAAAAGTATTACATACAACTAACTGGTACAATTTGCCAAACCACCTTCCCATAACTTCTATCACCTATAACAATAATATGTTTTCCCTTTAAAGCTTCACTTTTTTTATATACAGCATTTCACCCAACTTGCTACCTTTCTTGTGCATCTCATTTACATACGACTATAGAAATCTTGGGTCCCCCACCCCAACAATGACAATCAAGTTTCATCCCAGGTCACCGTACTCAACACACTCATTTCTTTTAAGAGGTGCCAGCCTATTTGTTCTGAGAGGACAGACTTAAGTGCCAAAAGTAATGCTATTTGCTGAAGTGTGTGTGTGGCCAAAGTTGACCTCCACTAAAGCATGCCTACTTCCACATGTGCACCCCCCCCCCCCCCCAGATAAGCACACCATTCAGTGCAAATGTGGTCTTCCCGCTTCAGTGGACAATTGCTGCTCCTCATCCACCTCTCTTACAAAAGCTCCTCCCTGAACCCAGAATGATAAATGAACCATACTTGCTTGTGCAAAAGTCCATGCTTCAGCTTTAGTGATGGAGATGGATTTACTAGCAAACAAATTCTACAAATTGGAATCAGTGAGGCAATTTTCACAATTTAAGAGTAAAAGCATCAGTAATACTAAACACTACAACACAACATTATTCACAGATATCACTTTAAAACATTCATATATCCTGGTCCATAAATTGTGGTAAAAAGCGTTTCCCACAACTCTCAAAAGAAAGCCCCATTACGAAAAAAAACTTTTGGTACCCGATTGGTAGCCTCTTGGTTAACTTAAGGTTACCTGGCAGTGTTACAGCTAACTACAGAATGTTCATTGCTAACAACACTGTCAATCTTCTAAGCTAATATGCCCTGGGTTGTTTTATTACAGTAGCAATAGTAGTACTATTTAGCCTTGTACTGCTCAACTACCAGCTGAATATTACATTTACTAATGTGGCATTCCCTTCACAGCACTCCTACTCCTGTCATTGTCTTTGGCACCTGGCACTGCCTGGGATATGACATTCCCATATTGTGAATTACAATGAGATGCCGAACGAGTATACATTTGTACATTATCCATTTCAAGGACCGTTATCCAGGGAAATAAATGTTAAGAATCTGTTACTGAATGTCTGATCATGTACTTCTACAAGCTGTCAGACAGAGTCGAATTATAACCCTTGGACTCTTACTAAAAGAGAAACACGGGTTTACAAGTCATTCATTTCATCACTTATTACCGGTTACGAATTTTTACACGTCGCAGCTTTTTCCTGTTGGGGAGACACGGTGCCACCACATTATTAACAAAAAACAGCACATTAGCCCTTAGCTGAAGGTATGCGTGTCAAGAGGCACTTTGACTGCCCTTGCCTGAATGGTCAGAATACAACTGAGCCAATACTGAGGAAACGGCCCAGCTACCATCCAGCCTCACCTTAGTTCACCATCTCCTTCCAAGTACTAGATGCAGACACCTCCATTTCCAGTACCAGCAGATTAAATCCTCAGTCACTGTGACTCAACTCTGTTCTGCCCCCTCCACTAATCTACCATGGTCTGTCACAGTCCTCTTCCTGGACCTGGTTAGCTATACACCACAGTAATGCTTCACAGTGACTCCCCCGATTGGCCTTCTAGTCCCACGGCAAACATCTCAGTGTATATGAACTTTAAATCATCTTTAAATTCCAAAATGTGTTTTATAATATGTAAAATATACACTGTCACCCACCTCTTTACTTTCCAGTTCTCCTCTGACTGACATGTATATACCATACCTCAATCCCTATCCAATATAGCTCATGTTACAGTTAAGCCTACAATGTCTAAACGCACAACCTTTACAAGCAGGTTTACTTTAGAATGTAGAATGCACAAACAGCCAACAGTCAATGTTGTCCAGTCGAAGTTGAGTATCGAGATCATAGAACTATGGAAGAAGCAGTTTTCCTGAAACCATAGTACAAGCAGGAAGTGTCCCCCCCCTTTACCCACTAAAAACAAAAAAGTTATGATTTTTTTTTTCTTTATGTTAATCACATTCAATGTTCTCCAATATTCTTAGTGTTCACTATTTGTATAGTTTCACCTGAAAAGGAGGCTACTAGCCTAGAGGAACTAACCTGGTCAACAAAAATAAATAAAATTATAGTTGACATATACATCTGTACAACCTATGAGCAAGTCAATGCTGCTGGCATAGCACAACAACATAATCAAATGCATTCCTTCCTTCACCCATTTACTGATCTTTGTTTTCCTTGGGCCTTGCACCTCACACTCCCTATTCACAGAGAATAACCCCTATCTTCAGCTCAGTGAAATGAACCCATATAAATCTTAATCATAAAGTTGCAAACTTACTCATTTTTCCAGGGATACTTATAAATACCTCCATAGCATAACTCTCAAGCTTCTCAAAGGAGAGTGATCAATAGGTATGTACCACAAGCCAAAAATACAACGCAATAAAATGAATAAAAACTTATACCATTAAAAAGGATTTCTAGTTTTGTATTAGAACACTACCCCACCAGATGCGCAGAAGCAAGGAATGCCCATACTCCGCCCACCACCCTGCCTATGACTTTTTGCTAGTATTACTCTGAATAAACATGTGAAGACATTCGCCATTAGAATGAATATGAAAGACCTTTTAAATAGCTGAATTTGGGCGCTGCTGCAAGTGCACGGCACATAAATCCAAAGTGTAAACTGTTGAAATGTATGCGGATATATGCTGATATTAGCTGTTGGTGTTACCTACATAACAAAAACATTTAAACAGAAAGGGAATGCGATATATTATAAAAATTATGCTTTAATAATGATTCATCTGCCATTCTATCACTGTACACTGATACTATGCAATACTGTACATTGCAAACACTAAATGCCTCACACTTCTCACTACAACCTGAATGTAACTCACAGGAGGCATGAACCTAACATCTGGTAGAAAAGTGCACTTGCATGCTACTTTAACGTGGCAAGCACCCCCCCCAAAAGCAATTACTGCTCAACAGTATATTAAAAGTATATTAGATTTTGTGCGCCCCCCCCCCGGCAAAATCAATTCCTAAAAACAAATTTAGTAAAGAAACATGGGGGCGAGCCTCCCTCCTAAAGCAATTCCTGCACAAACATATAGCACATACTGAGTTTAACTCCATACTGAAAAACTCCCTTGGAATGGACCTATTTGAAGAACATCAAAGCATACCTCTCAACTGTTTAGATTTTCGCCTCATACCTTTGTTGTTTCTCATAAAATTGTGGCTTTCCGGCCAAGTATTCAGGGTTAGTGTCAGAAAATAATGACAGACATTTCAGTTTCAGACTTCATACCCGTCATAAAATTCATGTTGATGCAAAATCTATTTTATCAATTTTCTATGTTGGTAAGAGCAATATTTAAAAAGTGTCCCTATTTTGAGGCCTTTGTCCCCCCATTATCGCTGGCTTTGTCCAGATTTCTTGCTCCAACAGGTTGAGAGGTATGCACCACAGTACGATCATATGATGAATATTCACCAGGCCAATTGATAATTTGCATGGCTTGTCACTCACCCAGGATTACCATGCAACATCACACGAGATTGTCAATCATGCAGGCTTCACCCATTCCTGCATGAAGATTGTGGTGGGGTAATGTTCTAATACAAAGCCTGATTTCCTACAGTTGCTCAACAAATCAGTAGAATGTTGGAAAAAAAGACAAAATGAAGTAATTAAATGAAACACCATTCCCTGTATAAAAAGCAACAGCAATTACTTTCTCCAAGTGTGCGATGAGAAAGATTCAATGCTTTGGGAGATTTTGCCCTTCTCTAAGTTTGTACATATAACTAGGTGTGGCAGCTTGCCCTCCTGAGGAAGAAAAAGAAAAAGACAAAGAAAAAAAAAATCTCTGTATACCAGGCATTTTTTTTTTGGCCTTTTGGCTCACTGACTTTTAAGGAAGTCAGCATTTCATAGTAACTGGGAAATCTTATTAGAATAAGAAATGTCTTACTAGATCAAAAAATCTTACTATAAATATATTCAACCATCCCTGTGAAAGAGTTTCTGTCATCTCCTGCTTAAAAAGAAAACCCAACCAAGAAGCATCATGCACACTTACTTTCATAGTCTGTATGAATGCCAAAAGTTAGACAACATGGAGATTTCTTCATGAACGCATTACTACTAGACACGTCACCTCAAATTCTCCACTCGATAATGCCAAGGAGTGAGAAATGTTTTCATTAACTGAAAATTAATGCAAAAAAGTGATATATGCATAAAACCTCAAAAGCGCACACAGCAAACAAGAAGCTAAAGCACAACCACACTGTGTAATGTAGCATATTACATGTACAAGAACACCATGAAATATTTTAGTAAAGAACATAACTTTTAAAATGACTTCATCTTAGCTACCAAGACCCTCTCATATACAACACAATCCCTACTTTACAAAGCATTATTTCATGTTGTACAAAATACAAAGTCATGCTAACAATGAGCTTTTCCACTTCCATTCATAGCATCACCACTACCAAAGCCAATTCCTTCTCAGATTCCAGGATTATAATAATTAAAAAATGTTGAGTGATTTCATAAAAAGTGTACGTAAAATGCAGCTCTGACAGCACAAAACTTAATTTTAGCTTAATCCAGAAAACCTGCACAATACTGCAACTAACTTTTTAGAAAACAAGATTCTTCCTCATGGCCAGTTCAATCACTCAATATTTTAATGCCTGTAAACACGTCCCATAAAATCTTGAATATCACCCCAAGACATCTTGAACCTCAACACTTACTTCTAACCTTCCTGCAAAGAAACACATTCAAACCATTCCTAAACCCAAATGGGACTTCTTAATGTTTATTTTTCAATCCCAGGAAACAACCCTATTCCCCAACACACACAAAAGTTTCTTCCCTTGGGGCAAAAAATACAATGACCATTATCACTGACCTGCACTCCTTCTGGGAGAATTATGTTAACTTGTCCTTGTTTGGACATACATCACAATCAGACTGGTCACAAACTTAATTTTTTTACTTTTTTTTTAATTTTTTTACAAATGGCAATGAAACTGCATAAAAATATAAAAGACTAGCCATCGATTTGTACAGAGGCAGTGTCATCTCATTTTTCAGAAAGGTAAAAAACTCCAACGTAAGAGAATTTATACTTACTACAAACAAAAATTAAGCATCAAACTTGAGAGAAAAAAAGACTTTATAACCTGTTAATCTCAGCAGTGCCAATACTAAGTATCAATTCAGACCAGCAACCCACAATGAGCTCTTCTGAACACTCAAGTTCAGGCAACAAGCAACATAAAAAAAGTGGAAAAAAATAAATAAATACAAAAAAAAAACAATGTATAATTCTGTTTTTTTGTAGATGTGCTTAAAAGCTAATTCCTATCAACTTTGTAATCAAATAAAAAGAACGTATCAATCATATACATGCAAAAGGCAGTCAATAAGCCTTATTAGAGATACCAAGCAGCACAACACAAGTATCTATGGTACATTTCCACATCCATTTTTAGAATTACTTCATGCCACACTGTCCTGTCTTCCCAGGATATAGCTGGCAAAGGGGTATTCACACTTCAATATGGCTTCCCTTGTGAAACATCTAATACACCTAATACTGCAACATGCATTCACACTTTGAAATGAGTGAATTACACCTTGGACATAAGTTTTAGAGGTGGTGCTTCATTGAATGAGGAGGTGGTGCTTCATTGAATGAGGCTGTATATTTTGGAAGATAAGTCAGGGTTAGGACCAACAATATAAGTGTTATGGATAAATTATAACCATGGAAGCCATCAACATAGAGGTTTACTAGCCGCCAGCAATTATAAACACAAAAGGGAATTCTAAGAACAGAAACTCAAAATATGATGAGCAATACAAAAAGCAAGAACTGCGAGGCTTGACTCATCCTCAACACCAATCCTTTATCAAAAAATCTAATGTTTGGCCTTGAAAAAAAGGCCATGTTCCATACTGAATGGCTAAGCTAAAAACATGGTGTTGAGGATGTCAGTATCTGTCTGCCAGGGAAGATGGAAGACATGATCGACAAACCACAATGCTTTACCAGAGACTGTCTGCACCTGTCACCCCTGGGATTCAGGTTACTGGTTAAAGCTCTTGCCACCCTTACAGAGCCTTTTTTAGGCAAGGTTCAAAGGACAAAACCAACATAACAGATACAAGCATGCAAAATCTGAAGGTAATGCTACTCAATGCTAGAAGACTAAACCTCAAAATGCACTCTCTTGAGGCACTCCTAAAAATGGAGGACATCGATATCTGTGCAGTAATAGAGACCTGGTTCAAGGCTCCAGAGAGCACCCCTGCAATACCAGGCTACAACTCTTACCACACTTTTCTGCCACCAAACCAAGACCGAAACAGTAAGGTGGAGGAGTGTCCATATTCACATCTAGGCTAGCTGCCCAACACAATGCATCTGAAATTCTCCAGGTGCAACTAACACTAGGTAAGACTGCAATCCAAATTGTAGCTTGCTACAAATCCCCCACCATGCCCCAAGATTCTCACTACACCTTTCTAAACATACTGGAAAATATTAAGATGCAACCAAACACCCTAATACTGGGTGATTTCAACTACCCTGCCATTAACTAGGAAAACTACTCTGGTACCAACTCATTTTCCCAACGGTTCTTGGAATTCATAAATTCCAACACCCTGGATCAACTAATCCATTGTCACACCAGGGGCTCCAACATCTCAGACCTGGTCATTACAAACATGGGAGATAGATGCTCCACACCAGTGGTCACCCCTCATTGGTCAGGTCTGACCATAAGCAAGTCACCCTTGACATCCACATCCCACCCCCCAGTAAGGAAACCTCAATAAAAAACTTCTCCAAAGCCAACTTCATGCTACTCAAGTCAGAAGTCACAAACTTCATGACACCCATGCAGACGGGATCTGAAAGTTCGACTGCTGAATCCTACACAAAGGAACTGTAGGTGCACATCCACTCGTGCACGAATCGTGCCATCCCAAATAGAACCAAGACGCTCTCCTCCAAAAAAAGGAAGCCAATCTGGTGGTCCCCTGCCGTAAACAAACTATACAACAGAAGGAAGAAATTGTTGCAGAAAAGAGGAAAATCCCAGGATGCAAAAAACTCCCTTACCAGCCTCAGTAAGCGGAGATCCCTCAAAAGCTAGTTATGAAACTAAAATTGCCAAATATTCCAAAGACAACCACACGGCATTCTATAGTTATGTCAAGAATCTAAATGGCAATGCTCAGATCTGCTCTGAGCTACAATAGAATGGCATTAAATATACTGATCCCAAGGATACTGACAATATCCTGGCAAATCAATTTAGTGCCAACTTCACCCCCCCCCTCACCCCCTAAAGGGCCCATCTCAATACCAAAGATTGCCAAATTCTGGTAATGACTGCCAAACAAGTAGAAACCACACTCTCCAAACCCAAGAATACAGCATCCATGGGACCAGATGACATCCCAGGCTGTGTACTACATGAACTACAAAATGAACTGGCACCTCACATAAGTGTTATGTTTAATCATAGCCTCACCTCATGCTTCGTGCCCACTGAGTGGCGCACAGTTACAGTTATCCCACTCCACAAGGGGTGATCCACCTTGGATCCCGGGAACTACCGTCCCATCAGTCTGACGAGACTGATCTGCAAGGGCATGAAAAACATTATCATAGAACTTATAAACAAAGACATTGGCAACCTTCACACTGGACCCCATCCAGTTTGGGTTCATGAAGGGACGATCTTGTCTCCTGAACCTGATTGACTTCTTCGAATCAGTTAACAGTTAACATGATAAATAGAGGTCCGAACCCACAAATGGAGACAAATATTTTAATACCAACAAGGATTAACACTTTCGTCTTGTAACAAGACTTCATCAGATAACACAAAATTTACATCACATTTCTTTTAAAACCTACTCAATAAGCCACAATTAAAATTTAAAGACACATGAATCCATTTGCAATATAAACATGCATACAACAAAAAATGCATACTAAAATTTTAAAATGTGGACCTCATGAAATGAAAGTGGTCAAAATATACAATAGTTAAACACTATAATAGTTTAAATTTTACTGCTTTGGCTATCAATACCAGCTTAATAGTAATGTATTAATTTAAGCCGGGAAAAATATTAGATTTTAGCCTAAGCTGCCACTTCAATTCCCTATTAAGCAATGCATTTTTAACACACACACACCCCCCCCCAGGGTTAGTTTTCACCACATCAATAATCCCAAATTTAAAACCACTAAAAGAAGAACAGTCAATGGGAGTGTTTGTACAGTGCACTGGTCTCCTTTCTAATCCTAATGTCGTGAAAGTGCTCATACATTCTATCCTTCAAAGCTCTCTCCGTCTTTCCTATATAGAATGCAGGGCACTTTTCACATACAGCCAAGTACACTATCATTTTAGTATTACAGTTACCTTTACAAAACCTCACTGTACTGTTCATACCATTATTTAAACATGCACTATCCTCCTTAATGTGTGCACACGGACTACAATTACCACATTGACTAGTTGCCTTTTTCACTATGTTAAACATCTTCGTTTGTTCAAATATTCTTTTAAAATTTTTTCCCGTTTTAAAAGAAAATATTGGTTCACTGCCTACTACTTCATATAACTCTTTGCTGGTTTTAAGCATACTCCAATTAGCTCTTATAATATCAGTAAATGTGTCAGAAAAAGCATTAAATTCAGTGAGACACGCCCTTTGGAACTTATGGTCATCTCTTCCTTTAACCAACATGTTCAATGGTTGACCTAATAAGACGGACTTTGTTGGCATTCAGTGAGCGGTTATCAGTAATACAGGACAAGGGCTTTCTGCCCATGGAACACTGTCTTCTGGTCAACAAGTTTTTATGGAAGGTAGCGCCTCAGTTGCCTGTCAATGTCATAAGAATACTAAAAGGTGCTGTCTTTCATGTAAAGAACAATGGAAATAATGAATGGGATTCAAATAGGAGTACAAAGGGCACCAGGCTTAATTTTGAGTCGGTGCGTTTTACTAATATTATGGATAAAAATTTTGATTTTGACTCTGCATTTACTATTAATGATATTGCTGATGTGTTTGGGTCTCAAAATGAAGACGTGCCAACTTTAAAGGACATGATTTATACATTTGAAAAAAAAAAAACTTGAAGTGTTTGCAGATAGACAACAGATACTTGCAGTGTTGTCTTAATCTTAAATTGGCCCCACAAGGACTTAGAATGTTTAAATATCCTTTTGGTATAGCTTACTCTCAAGAAGTTTTGAAAGAATTTCATTGCTATTTTGATGAATGTGGGTTGGGGCTGATTGTTAAATTGATTAAACATAATGCTATGGCTGTTTTACAAAAACAAGTGGAAAAGCTGAACGGTGATATTTTAAAAGATTTGCTATTTTCTGAATATGAACAGCTGTATAAAAAAGTTTTGTTTAGAACTAAGAGATTTAACAATATATTTTTAAGGAAACAGAAAAAGTTTGTTAGGAACAAACAACAATATGCTGAAGGTACAGCATACCCAGACCCATACAAAAATAAAAGCAATTCTTACAACAAAAATAAGAATGGAATGGCAGGGATATTTACAGAAGAAAGGGAGGTACAGCATGGAAGGGAAGTGAGGGTTGTGCTTCAAATAGGTGACTAGATGAATTGGATTCTTTTTCGGAACATAATGAGCATTTTTTTAGTGTTAAGAAGGCCAGAGCGGTTGGACACCAAACCAGATATCCACCAGACCCAGGACACCTCCACACACACACATATGACTACAGGGGAGAATCACAGGTGGAAGAAAGTGGGAAAGAAGGGGGAAACAGTGGTTGTTGCAGACAATGATGGGGTTGTAAGTGAATCTAAAGGATTCAAGATCTTATACGACTTTAACCCTCAAAAAGGAACATTTTAATCTATTTTCCAAAGGATTTAAGTTTGCGTCATCAAATTATGGTGATATTGCCAACATTTTGGTTGACCTCAAATTATATCTTAAAAAATTGAATTTGGGTATATATATATATATATATATATATATATATATATATATATATATATATATATATAAAAAAAAAAAAGGGAGGATATGAATTACTGTCACACAGGTTTATCTAGAAAAAGTACTATCAATCCTCCCCTCCACCCAGCTTTAATGCTGTTTGAAAAGAGTGTTACTGAAGAAATATATGAAGCATATAAAAGGAATAGGTGGACTGTGGAGCCTCATAATTTAGACAAAGAAGGAAAAAATCTACTTAATGACTTGCAGTCTCAAACTGAACTGCGTATAATGAAGCCTAATAAGGGAGGAGGGGTAGTGCTTTATGGTATTGAAGAATACAATAATGCAATAACAAATATTTTGCTTGATACTAATACTTATTCCCCTGTATCGAAGAATGAAATTATCATAACATATGGGAGAATTGATTCTTTATTAGAGGAATACTTATTAGAAAATAGGATTGATGGCAAGACATTGAGGCAACTGAACCCCATTATCCACAACATCTTTGGGGTACCTAAGGTACACAAATGTGTTAAAGAACCCCCTTTTAGACCCATTGTGTCTGCAAGGAATTCTAAAACTCACCCCCTAGCAGTTTATATTGACTATTGGACTAAGGAAATTACAGTTTAGACAGAACATTTAATAAAAGATTCCTGGGAATTTTTGAGTAAGTTAACAAAGGAGCTTTAGAAGAAGAGCTATAGTTTCCTTACAACAGATGTTAAGGATCTCTTTACTTGTTTTCCAAGTCATGAAGGACATGGGTTTTTTAGTGATAGTATTAACAAATATTCCAGTATGTCCAAAGACCAAATTCAGTTGAGTCTTGAACTTATGGAAGTGGTACTTGACCACAATTACATCTGTTTCCAAGGTGAGCACTATCAGCAAATTAGTGGGGTAGCTATGGGGGCAGCTTGTGCCCCCATTTACGCCAATTTAGTTATGTTGGAGTGGGAGCATAGATACGTCTTTAACTGTCCACATAGTAAAAAATATACGTCCATTTGAGATTCTTGGACGACAGTTTTGTTCTATGGGAGGGGACAAAAGATACTGTGGATATGTTTATGCAATATCTAAATGCATGTACCTCCTTCACATTTGCACATACTTGGGATGAGTTTAGCATTAACTATCTTGACACCACTACTTTTCAAACTAGTGATGGGTTTAAATCTAGAATTTTTAGAAAAAGTACTTGGTGTAATAGTTATTTGCATTACACTAGCAATCACCCTCGGTTTCAGAAAAAAAGTCTTATAAAAGGACAGGCGGTACGTGTTGCAAGGATGACCTCAGATAAAGCTGAATTGGTTGGGGAACTCAATTTTTTGGGTGAGAAGTTTGAGAAAAGGGGGTATCCATGTATTCGGTACAGGGGGTGCTGGATGAAATATATAGAGGGTGGGATACTAAATACAAGGCTTTATTGGGTCAACCAATGAACATGTTGGTTAAAGGAAGAGATAACCATAAGTTCCAAAGGGCATGTGCCACTGAATTTTATGCTTTTTCTGACACATTTACTGATATAAGAACTAAATGGAGTATGCTTAAAACCAGCAAAGAGTTATACAAAGTAGTAGGCAGTGAACCAATATTTTCTTTTAAAACAGGAAAACATTTTAAAAGAATATTTGAACAAACGGAGACGTTTAACAATATAGTGAAAAAGGCAACTAGTCAATGTGGTAACTGTAGTCAGTGTTCACACATTATTAAGGAGGATAGTGCATGTTTAAATAATGGTATGAACAGTACAGTGAGGTTTTGTAAAGGTAACTGTAATACTAAAATGATAGTGTACTTGGCTGTATGTGAAAAGTGCCCTGCATTCTATATAGGAAAGACGGAGAGAGCTTTGAAGGATAGAATGTATGAGCACTTTCACGACATTAGGATTAAGAAGGAGACCAGTGCACTGTACAAACACTCCACTGACTGTTCTTCTTTTAGTGGTTTTAAATTTGGGTTTATTGATGTGGTGAAAACTAACCCGGGTGGGGGGGATGTTAAAAATGCATTGCTTAATAGGGAACTGAAGTGGCAGCTTAAGCTAAAATCTAATATTTTTCCCGGCTTAAATGAATACATTACTATTAAGCCGGTATTGATAGCCAAAGCAGTAAAAATTTAAACTATTATAGTGTTTAACTATTGTATATTTTGACCACGTTCATTTCATGAGATCCACATTTTAAAATTTTAGTATGCATTTTTTTTGTATGCACGTTTATATTGCAAATGGATTCATGTGTCTTAAAATTTTAATTGTGGCTTATTGAGTAGGTTTTAAAAGAAATTGATGTAAATTTTGTGTTATCTGATGAAGTCTTGCTACAAGACGAAAGTGCTAATCCTTGTTGGTATTAAAATATTTGTCTCCATTTGTGGGTTCGGACCTCTATTTATCGTGTTTGCTAAGTTTTCTACAATTATATTGTTTTTCTTCGCATCAGTTGCCACAGCTGTGGATGAGGGTAAGGCGGTCCACACAGCCTATCTGGACCTCGCCAAGGCCTTCGACACCATCCCCCACTCTGGAATCATAGATAAACTTACTAAGCTGGGCATAAATCCCTACGTCACTCGATGGGTTGCCAACTGGCTTACTGACAAACCCAAACTGTAAAAGTAGCAGACTCCAAATCCAGCTCCAGATACGTGACAAATGGAGTACCTCAGGGGTTAGTCCTAGGACCGCTCTTGTTTAGCATGTACTTCTCTGAAGTACAGGCCAACACTAAGGGACTCTGACTAACAAAGTTTGCAGATGACTGCAAACTGGGAGCCATTAATGAATCCCCAAATGATGTAGACAGCCTACAAAAGGGCCTTACAGAAACAGATGCTTGGTGCCAGAGCCATGGGCTCAAGCTTAATGCCAACAAATGTATAGTTATCCCCTTTGGGAAAAAGCATGTACCCATGAATTACCACATAGATGGCAGTACACTAAACACCGAAAGTGCGATGAGAGACTTGGGACATGGGTGGACAGTGGTCTCACCTTCGATAACCACATTGCCACAACAGTAAGGAAATCTTATGTGGCACACCTCATCACCAAGGGCTTTTCATCCAGAAAAAAGGAGGTCATTGTCCCACTGTACTCATCCCTCATTAGACCCATTATAGAGTACAACGCCCTGTTTGGTATGTACCTCACAAGACATCTGCAACAGCTGGAAAGGCCGCAGAAATACCTCACTAAAAAAGAATCACAGGCCTAAAGCACATGCCCTACACCGAGTCTAAAAACACTCCAGCTATACTCTGTGGCATATCGTCTACTCAGAGGCGATCTCTGCTTAACATACAAGGCCATGTCAAACCCTGAGCTGCTGGACATGCTCCACTCAGAGCAACACGCTCCAGGGATCTAAACCTTGTCAAGCAGAGCACCTCCTTGGCCCTCTTCAAAAAGGAACTTTTGACGATTGGATGGGAGATAGGAAATTCACCCCGGGGATCATGTGACTCACTCTTGCTAGACAGGGGTCCAAGGAAGTAAATATTGTGGGAAGAAATATCCAGGGGATCATGCGACTCACTCTTGCTAGTCAGGGGTCCAAGGAAGTAAATATTGTGGGAAGAAATATCCTGGGAATTGTTATGGCTAGGCTTGTATAGGCCCTAGGGCTAATAGCCTAGTACAAACCTATGAACCTATATGTGGATGGCAATTACCCATGGTAAATATCACTCACGTCAACTCAAAATAATTAAAAGTAACTTTTTAACTAAGTTGGGCACTTCCTAGCTTAGTTTATCAGTAGAGATTATGCCTTCCACAATTCCCTATTTGTTCCATATTATGTGATGTAGTGTTACACGTTTTGGAGATGGAAGGTGGGTAGCTATGTATGATAATATTTTACTCTCATACAGAATACAAAGCACAGACCTAATTTCTAAAGGGGAATACGTTAACAAGTCAGCCTCAATAAGCAAACATGAAAACTATAATATACAATATACGACATATATACATTTTAGAATTAAGAGAACGGGACCAGCGAGTTAACTGCCAAGAAACACCAGCGTTATTCCACCACGTTTATTCAAAACTGTCGGGTCTTCACACGTTCAGCGATTAATGCGCCTGTAAAAACTGAAAGATAACTACCGGGTCCTGGTAGTAGTGGCTACCAGAGATCATCACACTCTATGAACGCTACGTATGCCATCTTGTTTCTGTATACTGGCTCTTCAAATTGGCTACAGTTAAACAGAAGTTGTACACATACATATATACATGCATACATACATATACACAGTAAAAGATGTCTTACGTGGCAGTGAACATATGCACTTACCGCAATACTCATACTCCTTCCAGATTCTTAGCTAACCTAGCAACAGCAACTTTGCTCCACCACAACAAAGTTACAGAACGTGGCTTTTACTAATATCCAAACATTTCAACGTCTATCTAAAACAAAACAAAAATAGGTTTCTATTTTCAGTACATCTTTCTTACTCCGATAAATGCACCTACAGCGGAGAGACCTAAATAGAATAGCTAAATCCACATGAAATAGTGACAACACACTCCCCGTCTTGATATATAACTGGAAAAGTCCACAACAATAATCAGAATTCGCCAATAACTGTCAAGTGCATAAGCACCTAATGCACTCAATACTTACTTCCAGTATGCACCCAAAATGGAACTGTCCCGTCATTCTGAACAAGGTGAGGTCCTTTAAAGCTGTACTTGTATTCAAAGCGACGGTGGGGATTACTATTTTCTGTTTCAGCACAATTATGATATAAACATAAAAATAATACTGTCAAAATTCTAATAGCACCACACACTCTACGTATAGAGACCGCCATCTTTACTTGACGTACCAGATCAGGGACGATGGGAACTAAAATTGGGCCAACAGGGCGCTTTCCTATTGGTTACGTGAAATGTGTGGCAACGTTTGAGAGAGCCGAGATATTATCAAATGTTGAGGAAATTGTAGCCTTGGGCAATGATTAGTAATAATGATCAGTATATGCATTATTGAATTGCTGTAAATACGGAAGGTGAACACTGCCTAATTTCAGTGTTCTTTGCTGTTGCAGAATTGTATTTGGAAGTGGAGATTGATGCTATTGTGTATCAAAAGTTTCAGTAAAATCGTTCTTAGTTAGGAAAGTGAAATTGAACTTTTTAAAGTGTACTCAGAGTTCTGGTTGCATACAAATGTCTTCCTGTGTTGCATTTATACTGAACAAGTCTAATACAGACCATCAGTAAGTGCATTTTTTTTTTCATTTTACGACGGTTGTCATACGTCATAAAATGTGTCTGATTCATACTTCTTAACTGTACAGATTTTTGACTCATATTTTTGGGCTGTTTTAATAAAATTGTGTTTTTTCTGGCAAACCATTAACGATTGAAGTCAGAAAATAATGACAGACATTTGAGTTCCAGACTTCATACCCTTTAGAAAATTAATGCTAATTTAAAACGTGTTATTATATCACCTTTCTAAGTTTGTAAGAGCAATATTTAAAATTTGTCCCTATTTTTGGGCCTTTGATCCCCCATTAGTCATGGCTTTGTCCAGATTTTGTGCTCTAAGAGGTTTGGTCTGATTTCATATAATGTCTTTGATTTTGCCCTATGTTTTTGTCCGTTCCTCATAAAATCCGTAGTTTTCTGGCAGATTGTTGAGTATTGCTGTAACTAAATGTAGAGAACTGAGTTTTAGACTTTATACCCTTTAAGAAAGTGTATGTTAAAGCAAAACCTGTTAATCTACCAACTTTCAATGGCAAAAGAGCGATATATAAAATGTGACCCTAGTTTTGTCATTGCCTACATTATTTTCTGGTTTTGTCCCTGACTGTTGTGCAAAGAGGATGAGATCAATGACAGTTGGTCTTAACAACTGTAACCAGTATGCAGATTTGTATTTCTCAGTTCACTGTTTATATTTTTCATGTTACCCCAGGCTGAACCTGAAATTGTCCTGCATGGATCAGTGATCTACCCCAGTAGACAAATAAGTGTTACTGAGGTTTATTTCATTTCTCATAGGTCCCTCATAAATATGTGCTTAAGAGAAAATTGAGAAGTTTTAAGTAAAAGACTACTATTTATGTAATATTTGGGATTTTCTTTCATAAAATGTACTAAGCAGGCAAAACTAGTCTGTAGTGCAGAAGACTGTGGGTTCTGTTCTCTACACCAGGTAGATCAATTACTGAAACTGCGTTGCAGCAGAAACGTGTTATCCATTGGATGAGATGTTAAACTGAGGTCCTGTCTGTCTGAGTTGCTGGTAGGTCAGGTGGATGTAAAAGATTCCACTGCACCTATCAAAAAGAGTTAGAGAAAGTTCTCCAATCTCCTGGTCAAATTTCCCTTAGTTGAATAAGTACCACCTGAGGTCTCCCATGACAAGAGGCTAATAGCCTAGTGGGACTAACCCGGTCAACAAATGATAAATAACTAAAAAAAGAAATTGGCATAGAGGGAAATATGTCATCTGCTTCCCAGGTTCCTCAGTATCTGATGTTGGGAATTTAATGTGTGTCATGCCTAGGACTAAGACTAGCAGGACTTAGCCCAACTTAGCACTCAAAACTTCCCCAGACCACCTTAGGCCCTCCCAATTACACACAGTGATGAACACCTAAGTTTCCCATATCCAGACCATTTTAGCCTCTTGTTAAAGTAGAGTGTACTTTGAAACAGACCCAGCTATCATTTATACAAGTGTTCTTTGGTGGGAGAGTAATTGTTTTCCTGCCAGGTGTGATTCCTTTTTGCTTCCTGACCTCACTACAGATAAATCTGTTTCAGTTTGTTGTTTCTTATGAAAGTTTGTGTATTGGTTTGTATAGTTAGGCTCTCCTTACCCTTCACTTGTGGCATCATGTTCTTCTCATTTTTCCCTGTGGCAGTTTCCCCATTATTGTCTTGTAGATAAAGCAGGATTCTGAGTCATTTAAGAAGTGCAAGTATGGGGAGAAATCCTGCCCACCCCCAGGATAAGGACACCATATTTGCAAAATTTCTGGGAGAGGCTTATTTCTCATAAGAGGGAATATAAATACCACTGTACTACTTAAAAAATGGAAAGAATAGATTAGAACTGGAGAATCTCCAGTCAGCCCCTACCTAGAGCGCCCTCTCTACATCTAAGTCTTATTCCTCAGATCATCTGAAGAGAAAATTGATTATTGATAAGGATAGCTATTCATCTTTAAAAATGTTGAAGCCTCATGTTGTCTCTACTGTATTGGTTTTGCATTGTATGCGACCTTAATGAGATGATTCCAATAATAAACAAAAAAGAGCACTCGACAGCCGTTTCCACATTATAAAAATATAGGTGTTTAATCCAAAGCCACAGTAAAATCCAGCTGGGTATTAGGTCACAGTAAAATATTAACGCTGACACACAACCAGTATGTATTCGTTCACACACTTCATCAGATACAGCCATTTTGTTCAATTAATTCATTAAATACTCAATTCAAACTAGCTGGACCAATAAAATGCTAAAAACAATTAAATACAATTGATTAAAAATTTGAGGATGAGAATTTAAATGCTTCTAATAATGTTATGCTTTTATGTTGAATGTCTAGTTCCCCTTATGAAGACCCCATTCCAGTAGTGTCTCAGCTGTGCTGTCTGAACTCTAGCTTTCTACACCTATCTTTCCCCTTTGGGATCTATCAGGTTCGTCATGTATATTTTGGTCCATTTGGACTATAAGGGTATGTGGCAGGTGTTCTTCAGTGTGCAGCAGATGTGGTCCCATGTGTCTTCCTCCACTAACATTGGAGATGGGAGAGCACATTTGCTGCCCACCTTCTCTGATTTGAGTTCTGACCCTTCCTCACTGGGGCTAGTTCATGATAAATCAAGCCATCCTTGTGGGAGCCGACATCAGTGCCCCTGCCTTAGGGTTGATAGCATTAACCTCGCCATCATCATCAATCACCTTTTTCCCATTTTCTTCATGGGATCGGAGTGTCATGTCAATTGTTGCCATCTCTCTGTCTATTCAATGATCACTCTCCTACCTTCTTCAACACTCATGCCTGACTGTTGCAGGTCTTCTCTCACACAATCCATCCACCTCTTTGCTGGACACTCATTTTTTCTTGCTTTCTTCCACTGCACATGTACCCAAAACACTGTAGTCTATGCTCTTTGACCTTTTCTGCAATTGGAGCTACTTTGGCTTCTGCCTCTGTGTCCTTATTTCTTCACCTGTTCCATAGTATGCATTCTGCCACTTATCCCATAGTATGCATTCTGCCACCTATCTTAGGTACATTATCTGCATCACTTCTAGCTTCCTCAACTGATCTTTTTTTATTGCCCAGCTTTCTGTACCATACAGTAGTACTTGTCACACTACTGTTTTGGACATCTTACTTTTCAGCTGCTTTGACACTCTTCTGTCATATACTACACCTGACTGTCTGTGCCAGTTGGCTGCAGCCCCTCTGATTCTAGCTTTAACCTTATTCAGGCTTCCATTCTTCTCAACTACCCTTTCTAGATACTTGAAGCTGTTAATCTGTTTCACTGTTTTCCCTTCTATCTCAATTCTGAGCTTCTTCTGATTTCTGCTGTTTCCTGCCATTACAGCTATCTTATCTGTACTCCGTTTCATCCCATGTGCTTTCAGTTTTGCATTCCATTCCCGTATCCTTTTCTGAAGTTTCTGAAGTTTCTGAAGTTCTTGCTGATAGTCTGCCTGTAATACCACATCGTCTGCATACAGCAACTTTATTGATCTGTTCCCTCCAACCTGTTTGCTAATGTAGTCCATCACCAGTATGAACAGCAGTGGGCTCAGAGATGAACCCTGATGTACACCCACTCCCACTAGGAACCTCTTTGTGAGACCGAATACTGTTTGCACTTTAGTTATTGGGTCCTTGTACATACCTTACACTAATTCTGCCAATGTTTCTGGGACTTCGAACCACCGCAGGACTGCCCAAATCAGCTTTTGTGGGACCTTGTTATATGCTTTCTCCAAGTCTAGGAATGCCCAGCTGGACTCTTTCCTCATCTCTAGCTTCTCAGCTGTAGGTCTCACTGCAAACATCGGGTCAATTGTGTTGCATCCTGATCTGAATACAAAGTGCTCATCTCCCATCTTACTTTCTACTACTCTTGGTATTCATTTATTAATCACCCTGTCCAAAACTTTCATGCAATATGATAGGAGTTTGATACCTCTATACTGCCCACAGTTTTGAATGTCCCCTTTGATCTTGAGCAGTGGCACTAGTGTGCATATTCTCCAGTCATGGGTTTAGACCTGACCCTCTACACTGTTATTATTCCCCCAGGAGCAAGTTCTCCCCTGTCACACCCAGCATCTTTATCATATCTACTCTGATCTCATCTGAGCTTGCTGCTTCCCTAACTTCATTTTCCTTAGTGCTTTTCTTATTTATTCTGTGGTGGACTCCTCCTCTTCTCTCATCATAGGCTGTGTCTGTGGCAGTACAGCTTCTGTGGGGTTTTCTTCATTCAGAAGCTGCGGGAAGTACTCCTTCCATCTGCCTTGGATGTCCTGAGAACTGGTGAACAGGTTGATGCTGGCATCCCTTAATGAAGGGTGTTCAACTATCTTCTTTATCTTTCTGTTTTTGCTTTGCTACCTGATTAGTTTCTTTATGCCATCTACTGACTAATGTTACAGAAGCTAGTAGAGTGCCTCTGATGCCTTGTTCTTTGCTATTGCAATTCCTTTCTTAGCCTCTTTGTAAGCCAACCAGCATTGCTTGCTAGCCTGGTTCATCCTTTCTATGTCCCACGTTTTCCTGCACTCCTTCTTTCTTTTGATGACATCCTGGACTTTTGCATTCCACTACCAGCATTCTTTATGTACCTTATTTTCATGCCTGACTTGGCTGCACATCTGTTATGTAGTCCTCACATATGCTGTTTTGAGGCATTCAACTCCACGTATTTCCTCTTCTTCTTGTGGTGCTGAAGCTCTAAGTAATTCTTTGAACTGCTGTTCTTTTTGTCCAGTCAATTTTCAGGTCTTCAGCGTGGTCTTTGTTGACCTTAGAGCCTTCTCTGACCACTGCTTGCAGTTGATTGTGGCTACTAGTGGTTTATGCTGTAGGCCGACTGTTTCACTAGGGATGACTTTGCAATCACTGATTCTACCCAGTGTCCTTTCCTTACTAGGAAGAGGTCTACCCAAGTTGCATCTTGACCACTCTTGTATATGACCTTGTGACTGTGTCTTTCTCTGTGCCATGTGTTGGCTACTATCAAGCCATTTGCCAGACAAAGGTCTAGAATTGCCTATCCTTCTTTATTCCTGTTACTGCATCCATGTGGACCCAGGCAGTCCTTATATTCAGTTTTGTCTGTCCTGATATATACATTCAAGTCATCTACTGTCACCACCAATTCATGTTGTCCTGCATTACCTAATAGGTCCTGCACCTGCTGTCTAAATTCTTTCTTTTCCTCATTATCACAACCCTGTTGTGGGGCATAGGCTGATGTTATGAATACTACCCAGTAATTAGACTGGAGTCTAATTGCCATAAATCTGTCAGCAATTCTGATGACATCCTTCACTGCCTTCTGAAGTCTTTCCCTCACCACAATTCCAACACCATTTCTAGTCTGTCCTTCTTTTGAGTAGTAGAATCTGGATCCCAAAACAAGTGTCTTTGGTGAACTGCCCATCCATCTTGTCTCTTGGATACCTAGGATGTCCAGCCTCCTCCTTACAGTCACGTCATTCGATTCCAAGCTACGTCTTGTCAGTGAACCTACATTGGCTGTAGCAAATCTTAGTTCAACCTTTGGCAGGTTGATTGGTTTTACGTCCAACTTTTGCTAAACAGAGTAATCCCAGGTAGCCCATGCTGGGCAACTGGACACTGGCCAGCCAGTAATTTATTAAACCAGGGCTACTGGGCTTTATGGCGGACAGACTGGCCAATAGGTGCACATACACCCCTCTTACCATTAGTATGCGTTCCTGGTGTAGGTCGGAGTAGGCTGGGTCCTCAACCTAGCTATCACTGGCAAATACTCATGCCTCTTTGGTGACATTAATCATGACTGAATCACCTAGAGCTATATTTTACACCACTGAGTGGCTAGTCCTGCCACAGCACACAGTCTGTGCTGAAAATGGACCTGCGTCCAGTCAGACTTTCCCGGTTAACAAATGTAAAATAAAATTAACAAAAAAAAAAAAAAAAAATGTTCTCCTATTTTGAGGATACTACACACCAAAGTAGGTGCCCAAAGCAATTGGTCTATTCAACTCTTCTCCTTATAGGACACAGTGTGGAGTCTGTTTTGCTGCCCACAGCCCCATTTTTTTTGTGAGCTTCAGATGGAAATGCACAACATGATTTTCATAGGTGGGTGAAACCTGAGAAAGACACAGAAAGAATGCACAAACTGCAAACGGGTATTGGCCAGAGGGCAGGATCAAACCTTGTGCATGGCAGGCAAAGACCTTAACAATTATGCTCGGAGGCCAGATGATACCATTTTGACATTTCTCAATTACCTTGATTCCTTCTGTCCTAGGGCTTCCCTCATCATCAAGGGTTGATCTCCAGGGGCCATCCTTGGTTCTGCCCATTTGGTGCCAAGTAGTCTATCCTAATCAGTCTTTTTGGTACAACAAAAGGTCCTGGTCAAAGCAAAAAGTAATATTCCTTAACGCAAATTTATTGTGGAAAGACAACAAGCGTTTTCGCTACTCCAAAAGAGAGAAGCTTCATCAGAGAAGTACAAAAGGCCAAAACCTTTTTGAACCTAAGTAGCAGTTGGTACATTACATCACTTCCTTTCAATAAAATAAGACAATACACTTAAAAGGGCAATACCAAGTGAAAGAAACAAAAACACCTAGTAAAGTAACTCATCAGTTAACAGTAACACAGTTTATATACATAGAAAATGTTTGAAAGTAAAATTAGATAAAGAGGTTTTTAGTAGATGTAAAAACAATATTAATGAAAGTTGCCTAGGCAACTCAAATCCAGTGGATAATTAGATCAAGAGAATAAATAGTAAAACCATAATTTTTTTAAAAATATAAAAGTAACTATTTGTTGTTTTGTAATAAGGTTAAGATAAATCAGCCCAACTAGTAAATAAGGGCAAACAAGAGCTGAAAAAGTGTTCTCAATATAAGCATCATCTCAGAAATGCCTTGAGTTTAAGAACAGGTGCAATATTGCAATTCACATTTAAACCCGGGTTATTAAAGGCATCAAGTTTCAACTGCCATTCCAATTCACGGTTTTCAAGAACCAGTGAAGTAGGGCCACCTCTAATGGATACTGGTACATGATCAATGCCCATAAATGTGAAACTGTGCCCTGGGTTACATGTAACGTGCTTAGCTAATGCGTTTTCAGTTTTACCTTTTTGATGGTAGCAATGTTGGTAAACACGCTCCTTAAATTTTCTGTCGGTTTTTCCGACATAGAACGCAGGGCAACACACACACAAAGCAATGTACACTATAGACTTTGTTTCACAGTTAATTTTAAATTTGATATCAAATTTCCTATCCCTAATAGAAAAGGTGGAACCAACACGAATTACATTACACCAGTTGCACATTCCACAAGAAAAAGTCCCTTTAAGTCTATTATAGGGATAAGGATGTGAATAAGTATTCCTCTGTAACAGTTCCTTTATGTTCTTTCCCCTTTTATAAACAACATAAGGTCTAGTACCTAATTTTTCTAATAAGAGTGGATTACATTCAATGAAAAACCAATTTTTCTGTATAATCCTCAAAATCTGATTAGAATTACTGTTGAAAGTGGTGATAAAACTCAAAGGGGGGATGGTCAAGCCTTGTACAGTAGTTAACTCAACTGTTGTACTTGGATTACTCATCTCTTCTATATTAACGACAAGGTCCTGTACAGTTGTTCCTACTCCCTTCTCACAGAAGGGAGTAGGAAAAACTGTACACTTTCAACAGTAATTCTAATCAGATTTTGAGGATTATACAGAAAAATTGTTTTTTCATTGAAAGTAATCCACTCTTATTAGAAAAATTAGGTACTAGACCTTATGTTGTTTATAAAAGGGGAAAGAACATAAAGGAACTGTTACAGAGGAATACTTATTCACATCCTTATCCCTATAATAGACTTAAAGGGACTTTTTCTTGTGGAATGTGCAACTGGTGTAATGTAATTCGTGTTGGTTCCACCTTTTCTATTAGGGATAGGAAATTTGGTATCAAATTTAAAATTAACTGTGAAACAAAGTTTATAGTGTACATTGCTTTGTGTGTGTGTTGCCCTGCGTTCTATGTCGGAAAAACCGACAGAAAATTTAAGGAGCGTGTTTACCAACATTGCTACGCCATCAAAAAAAGGTAAAACTGAAAACGCATTAGCTAAGCACGTTACATGTAACCCAGGGCACAGTTTCACATTTATGGGCATTGATCATGTACCAGCATCCATTAGAGGTGGCCCTACTTCACTGGTTCTTGAAAACCGTGAATTGGAATGGCAGTTGAAACTTGATGCCTTTAATAACCCGGGTTTAAATGAGAATTGCAATATTGCACCTGTTCTTAAACTCAAGGCATTTCTGAGATGATGCTTATATTGAGAACACTTTTTCAGCTCTTGTTTGCCCTTATTTACTAGTTGGGCTGATTTATCTTAACCTTATTACAAAACAACAAATAGTTACTTTTATATTTTTAAAAAAAATATGGTTTTACTATTTATTCTCTTGATCTAATTATCCACTGGATTTGAGTTGCCTAGGCAACTTTCATTAATATTGTTTTTACATCTACTAAAAACCTCTTTATCTAATTTTACTTTCAAACATTTTCTATGTATATAAACTGTGTTACTGTTAACTGATGAGTTACTTTACTATGTATTTTTGTTTCTTTCACTTGGTATTGCCCTTTTAAGTGTATTGTCTTATTTTATTGAAAGGAAGTGATGTAATGTACCAACTGCTACTTAGGTTCAAAAAGGTTTTGGCGCCCTTTTTGTACTTCTCTGATGAAGCTTCTCTCTTTTGGAGTAGCGAAAACGCTTGTTGTCTTTCCACAATAAATTTGCGTTAAGGAATATTACTTTTTGCTTTGGGCTTTGCTTTGACCAGGACCTTTTGTTGTACTAATCAGTCTTTTTGATAATTGATGTTGGGGACACCACCCTCAACCAGGCTGCTGATTCTGTTTCAGTCTGTGTGGTTAACATTAACGTGTCAGTTTCATTGGTGGGATTATACCTCTAGGCCTCAGTCTCTAGACCTTTACTGTATGGTGTTGAATCCTTGAGGTTGGCAGTCTTAATCTTATGAGACAGTGAAGGACCAAGGTGGCTGAGACAAGGTAGCATGGAGAAGACTTGTTCTTGCCAAAAAAGTAGCTATTAGGATAACTTTGGCTTTGTAAGATTTGACCTTCTCCTGGAATTTGGGAATAAGAGGAAAAGAAAAACGTAAAGAAATCTTGGTGCCAGAATCTCAAGGTCATCCTCCTGAGGAAGGAATAAGGGAAAATAATTTGCTACATTTGAAATAGGTTAGGGATTCAAAAAGGGCATAGCAAGGCAGCACCAGTGACAGAACAGAGGATGCAATACTGAATGAAGGAACACTTGTGGGGATCAGCAGATAGCATCTAAGATGGCCTCCTAGAGAAGTGTCTTGCTTCTGAATATGAGAGGCAACAAAAAGATGATTGCAAGCAAAGGTCCTTTCTCAAATACTTATGGCCTTCCAACAGAGGGGACAGGGATGTGTTTTCCCTGCTTTTTGATATCCCAAACCACTGCCATGTTGCTGAAGTAGACTGCAGTCAGACATCTGGGAAGAGATTCTAGGAAAGCCTGTACAGTTAAAAGTATGCTCCTCATTTCTAGAATGATTATGCTACTCCAAATAATGCCCTTCCCACCCAAGAGCAGAGGCATCTGTGGTCACGGCTGCCAGCACAGCAAGGACTTGTTGTTCTCCCCAGAGAGACAGGGTTTGGACTTGAGAGTCCACCATGACAGGTGTTCTCTACACTTCCTGCAGATTCTTAAATATGAGCAATTAGCAGATCTGCAAGCAGACCCATAGAACTTTAGGGTTCCACTGGAGAACCCTTGTGATGAACCTGGTATGAAAGACCATGAAATCTGGAAACACCAAGTCCCAGGGCTTGAAGACAGACAGCTGCAGATATACTGCTTTATTCTGGATTAACTGAAAAGATTAGATCAGATTGAAAGTACTTGTAAAAGAAATGTCTATAAGTGACTAGGCAGACACCGTACTACTGTATCCGTTATTCTTTATTTGTATTAGTACAAATTCTTGCCAATCAATTCTTTGAGTTATTTCAATTCTATTATAACATGGCTAGACACTTGAAAAGACTGATGCACATCAGTCCAAAAACATCACTAAACAGTGAAACATACTGTCCAGTTTATATACTCTTTTCAACCAATGTTATTTTTAATGTACTTGTGACTTGTTCTTCTGGTTTCTGTCTGTGTCATGAAAAAGTCCATGGTTATTTCTAGCCTGGACAGTTTCTGTTGAAATGACAAATACTGTTTTATGTCCTTTGATCCTTGCTGTATCTGAAGACTTCACAAAGAGTCTCTCCACGTCATCTTTGTGTCACTTGAAACGTCTGTATTTTATTTCATTTATTTCTGCATGTGAAAGCCAAGAAAGTCAACTTCCTTTTTTTCTATAACAGGATGCCTTTACAGTAAGCCCACAGCTATATGTTATTAATATCTAAGCTGAACATTTTACAAGAAATAACTGTTATTACAAAGCAAGCCATATTATTTTGAAAACTGCTGTTTGGCCTTGCACATTTCCTTCACTGTACACACAGTATAATTTTGGAGAAAGCATTTTAATTTATACAGTCTCTATCAATTCCCCTGTTTAATTAAAACCAAGAAAATTGTAAGACAATTTACAACAGAATACGATCTTCAGTACTTTGAATTCCTTGGTCTGTTGCAACATGCAAATCCCTTGCATTCAACGCTATCTCTTCAAAGAGTGTTACATTACCAACGGCTGTTACTTGATTAATACTTTTATTAACACAAATCTTATAATGATGATAAGAGCAATTAATGTGGAAATTATAATACCCCACCATAGACACATAGCCGTTATTACTTATGTATTCTTAACTGCTTTTATGCTTGGTTAAGCAAGTTGTCAGTCTTGCAGTTACACGCAAGCATTTATTTCAAATTCTTGTCAAGTTAACCCTCACTTTACAAGGCAAAACCTTGTATTAGAAACAAGCATGTTTCTTTTGCATTGCATAATTTCATTATTGCTTTGGGAAAAGAATATTTAAAAAAGCAATTTACAGGAAAATGTGATCCTCTGTACTTAATAGCCTTTCTTCATTGTTAACAACAGTTACTTGTTTGACAGTTTTATTAACACATCTCCTCTGTTATATCCGAGATAGCTCCATAAGTTGCATTTGCTATCAACTTTGGAATTTCCATATTGCCTTAGTGGTACCATACCAGTGAAAAAATTTCAGTTTCTGAAATAACACCATTTCTTATGTCCATCTGTTTTAAAATATTTTTCTATTTTTTTTTACCATGAACTTCCCTCTTTTTCTTGTGATTTTTTTACCATGTCCTCTGGTAATGTGTGAGTAATTGTCATTATTGGAACCGCATGCTCCAGGTAACAAAATTTCTCCTCTTTCATCTTTTTCTTCAAAGAAGTATTATATGTTAACTCCCATGCTGTTTCTATTTTATACTCAAGCTTTTTTACATGCCCATAGTTCTTTTGAAAACAGAGTATCCTTTTTCTATTTTCATCAACTGTAAATGTTTTTTTTTATGGCTGATTGTTTTACAACTCTATTTTTATAAGATTTTTTTAAACATAAAACCTGTATGCTTAATCTACAGGGACTGCATGTAATGGCATTTCCCTCTGTAAGGAATGTGGCTAAAAACCCAACAATTTGAATTGTCACGTGCCTTTGCAGACATATTTTGCATGTTCAAAAATATATTGAAATCAGGTATCCGATCATGATGTCCCTGTTCTCATGATCTATTATACCTGAGTATCTCCCCCATTTTTTCTTTGCAACTGTTTTATTTGAATTGCCTTGTATGTACATTTTTTTAAATTGCCTTCTGTCCATAGATTGCTATGATTTTAACAGATTTAAACT
The DNA here is from genome assembly GCF_019279795.1 of Protopterus annectens. NCBI lineage: Eukaryota > Metazoa > Chordata > Ceratodontiformes > Protopteridae > Protopterus > Protopterus annectens. The sequence goes on along the minus strand of NC_056725.1, from coordinate 1,273,729,990 downwards.
TTTGTAAGACTGTTAACAGACTGTTAGTGTACTGATGTTGTTTGATTGTTATTAACTTACACTGATTTTTATGAACCAACATGGTGTGCTGCTTTTGCTTGGATTTTTATTAGCTGAAAAATGCTATTTGCGTAAGTTTTTATTAATTGTTTTAATGACTTTACTACCTGTATGTTTTGCTGTGTATATTTACCCAGATGGCAGTTACACCAGTTTGACTAATTATGTTTTTGCTGTGTAAGACTGTTTATAAGACTGTTTGCTGTTATATTTTATGTAACACATTCTTTTGAAAATATGACATTACAGTCACTATTTTTTACCAGTATTGACCCTGTTTGCTGTATGCATAAGCTGCCTTTGGAGATATACTGTACTTTTAATGTGGGGGGGGGGGTTGACCCTTTCTTGTTAGCATAGAACCTTTTGTCATTTAGGATTTATCATATACCATTTACATTACTGTAAATGTATTTACTGTATTTGTATTAACTTTAACTTTACACTGTATTTGTATTAACTTTACTTTGTGTCTGTATGGCTGTAGGTTATTTATGTGTTTATTCTGAATCTGTCCTGGCTTATTAAACTAGTAAAGTAATATTTATTTTTTTTTGTCCTTTCCTGTCCCCTTTGTTTAATTAATTAAAAGATCCCTGCACTTTGCTGCCAACTGATAACCTGTGTTTTGTTTGCTTTAATGCCTATTACCTGCCATGATCTGGGTTTTCTGTGTATTCCATAGGGTATACTTTATTTTTTTATGTTTCCTCTGTGTTTGTTCCTGTGACTGATTGTTCCTTAATGTATTTTCTTTATCTTGATTTTTTTCCTATTTTTGGGTTTTGAAGAAGCACTATTATTTGCATAGATACCCTTTTGTATTTGACTTTCCTTACATCTTTTATAATATGGACGATTTTGTTTAATGTGGCCTATTTTCTTACAAGTAAAACATATCACCTGTTTTTCTGAACTTTGTTGTGTATCTGTCTGTAACCCTGGTGGAGCACAAGCTGCTTGTGTTCCCCTTGTGTTTGTTTTTTATCAGACCATGTATTTCATCCCCTTCCTTTCACCACGTAGTATACAAGCTGTTTTTGTACATTTGCTATGTGCATATGCAATACTGCGTACTTCTTTTAAACTGTCTAGCACTCTGGCTTTGTCTTTCTCTGGATGGAGTTTTGTATTTATTTGTCTGGCAGAAACTGATTTTAAAGCTGCATCTGCATTTTGCAGAATGTCATTAACTGTCTGACGGAACTGCTATAAGAAAACATCTTGCCTGACCAAAACATTATTTTGTTTTTTTTCTGTCATGTTATTTAGACTGTCTGTAAAACAGTTATGTGAGTCTAGACACTCACCAGTTTTAGCTGCTTGCTTTGCTTTGACATCTGCCAAAGCATTTACTGTAGCCTCTTCTGTATTACATTTTTTACGTGCTTTGATTTTGACAATACTAAACTTTCTCTGTAAAACATTTAGTAAAAACAAAATGAAAACTCCAGCAGCTAGGACTTCCACTGAGTGACCTCCCAAATCTCTTGTATCAGAGGCATATGGGATATATGCAAATGACCCTTATGAACATTAGGTGTTTCAGCTAATTGGCGATTCTGAATGCCCATGACTTGTTTCATTATTTTAATGGACAATTTCAGGCCAATAAAGCCAAACCCCACTAGCTGTGGATATGCATATTTCGGCCTTGTTATAACCTCAACAGCACAGCACAAGCAGAGTGTTTTGACTAAGCATTAGAAACACATGGCTGTTATACCCAGCTGATGTCCATTATCATTAGGGTCACCTGCAAAAATATCCTAAACAACAAACTAAAGCAATGAGTGAGAAGGTCACTGAAAAACCAATCGGTAAAAACAAAATGAAAGCTCCAGCAAAGCTAGAACTTCTACTGAGTGACCTCCCAAACCTCTTGTGTCAGAGGCACAAGGGATATATGCAAATGACCCTTATGAACATCAGGTGTTTCAGCTAATTGGCGATTCTGAATGCCCATGACTTGTTTCGTCGTTTTAATGGACAATTTTAGGCCAATAAAGCCAAACCCCACTAGCTGTGGATATGCATATTTCGGCCTTGTTATGACCTCATCAGCACAGCACAAGCAGAGTGTTTGACTAAGCTGGGTATAGGCTTAGTCAAACACTCTGCTTGTGCTGTGCTGATGAGGTCATAACAAGGCCGAAATATGCATATCCACAGCTAGTGGGGTTTGGCTTTATTGGTCTGAAATTGTCCATTAAAATGATGAAACAAGTCATGGGCATTCAGAATCGCCAGTTAGCTGAAACATCTGATGTTCATAAGGGTCATTTGCATATATCCCATGTGCCTCTTATATAAGAGGTTTGAGAGGTCACTCAGTGGAAGTTCTAGCTTTGCTGGAGTTTTCATTTTGTGTTTACTGTAAATCATTTTGGGAATCAATACCTATATCTCTTGTACTGGAGCATGTTTTAGGGGGTTGCCAATACTGTCGATGAATTCCCTTCTGACACAAACTGACATGTGTAAATGCAAAAAAAAAAATAAATTTAAATAAAGCATTATTTGAAATAGATGACACAGTGTATGTCAACCATTGTTTAAATGCCAACATATTGAAACAAAATAATTTTTTTGTCTTGCCATTGAGGCAGAGTCTGTACTAAACAAAACTATTGATGTATATCAGCAGGAGAAATAACTGTTATTTCTGCCGAACCCTGCCCAATGTAAACCTTGCTGTTTTTTTTAACTGTTTTGTTAGATTAACCTCTGTAGTTTGTGCCCTAAGTAAATGTTGTTGGGCTCTATCTGATTGTTTCATTAAACCAGAAATGTCATTATATAAAGTCTGAATGCTATGCTGAGTCTGTTACTCTAAATTGCATTATTGTTCTTTACTACTGTCTCTAGGGAAATTTTTGAAAAGCTGTGAAAACCTTTTCTTTAAAAAGTTAATATCGATAGCACAATGTACTGTTAGAACTTTCTTCTTTTTGTGCATTTGCAATATTTACTATAAATAACATTTTTATGTAGTCTGTTACATTACTGATAATAATTGCATACACTTGTACTGTATGAGATTTAGGTGACTGCAGAAGGTACATTTAACTGTTGTATATGTGAAGAGCTAACAACGCTAGAATCAAACAGATCGTTTATCAGAATAGGATATATCTAATGGTATGGCTTGCATACTAGACTCCTGTGACAAGAAAGACATAAGTTTGGAAAGTTATTTCCACATAAAAAACAGTCTTTATGAATTGCTCTATATTTTATGTATGGATTATAGACATTTATACATTTACAAACACAACTGTTATCTAATGTCTGAACATCAAACATTTCAGATTTATATTTCATGTCTGACACAGAAGGTTTAAACTATGTAAATTTATATATACAATATGTGGGCATTGTAAAGTTAACTGTCTGTACTACCATCCATGTTATAACTGTGAAGAATTTAGCGTATTTTGCATAGACGACAAACAGGTGATCAGGCTGAAGTCACTTAGAAGACATGGTGTCCTTCAACAGATTAATTGATGGTGGAACGTTGCAGGACAGCTTCTACGGCATCACTCTGTATTCACCAACAAAGTATTGGAACTGTTGATCTGTTAAAGCACTGGAACTTTCAAACTGTTGAACTGACGTAAATAGTAGGGCCCCTCTGTAATATTAACTGTTGGTAACAGATATAAGGTCACAGCCACTGGCCTAGTCTTGCCACTGAAATGAATGGCTAAACAGTGACCAGACAGACACCATACTACTGTATCCGTTATTCTTTATTTGTAGTAGAGACGATTCTTGCCAATCAGTTAATTCTTTCAGAGTTATTTCATTTATGTTATAACATGGCTAGACACTTGAAAAGACTGATGCACATCAGTCCAAAAACATCACTAAACAGTGAAACATACAGTCCAGTTTATATACTCTTTTCAACCAATGTTATTTTTAATGTACTTGTGACTTGTTCTTCTGGTTTCTGTCTGTGTCATGAAAAAGTCCATGGTTATTTCTAGCCTGGACAGTTTCTGTTGAAATGACAAATACTATTTTATGTCCTTTGATCCTTGCTGTATCTGAAGACTTCACAAAGAGTCTCTCCACGTCATCTTTGTGTTACTTGAAACGTCTGTATTTTATTTCATTTATTTCTGCATGTGAAAGCCAAGAAAGTCAACTTCCTTTTTTTCTATAACAGGATGCCTTTTTAGTAAGCCTACAGCTATATGTTATTAATATCTAAGCTGAACATTTGCAAGAAATAACTGTTCTTGCAAAGCAAGCCATATTATTTTGAAAACTGCTGTTTGGCCTTGCATATTTCCTTCACTGTACACACAGTATAATTTTGGGGAAAGCATTTTAATTTATACAATCTCTATCACCTTGTCCACTAAAAAACGATGCTCCACAAACCAGAATGTCCAGAGCACAATTTATAAAGATGAACTGCATAGACCCCAGGTGGGGCTTTGCAGTGTTCACTGTTGTTTTTTAGGGCTAGAAAATTCTGAGAACTGAATCTTTGGTGGGAATGTATATGTCCATACTTGGATCTGTTAAGTGACAGATAGGTAGGGAAACCCCAGGGAACATGCACCCTGAAAGCCATTCACGTTACTACAGCTATGCATATGGTGAAAATCCTAAAGGCTGTGGTGGGATCAAATGGCAGTGTCTGGAATTTAAAATGACTGCATCCCCACCCCACCCCACCCCCCGCCAGATGGCCTGGAACTTCTCAGAAAGCTTGGCAATCTTGATATCCAGGTATGTATCCTGGGGTGAAATTGGTTCATTTAGGTTTCTTTGAGCAGACAGGGAAGTTTAGATTGCATCATAACTATGCAAATGGCTCATTATAAGTCTGTTGATTTAGGTCATTCAGGTCAAAAGTGACCTTGAGATCCTCTGGCCCCACCACCCTTTTTTTGTTTTGCTACCAGAAAGAACTTGGAATAAAAAACAACCCTTTTTGGTTTGGCAGGATGTCTTGGATGACTATTTTCAGAGTAAGCTCTGGTACCCTATTTTGGCTGCATCTTCTGGAAGAAACAGGACATCTTTAAAAAAGGAGACAGCAACTTGTGAATGGAATGGAAAAGCCTCGGGATACTATGTCCCTGACCCACGTGTTGCATGCAATGGTCTTTCAAAAGACCTCTCCCAACCAAGTGCCTCCTGAAGGGAGAAGTCAAGCAGATGCTCAGGGATTTGACTGCTTTGTTGCTGAAAAACAACGATTATTCTCCTGGTTATTTTGCTGAAAATCATCTCTTCTGTGTACACTGTTATTCTGGACATTACCGCATCCCCTGCTGCCCTTATCATAACCTTAAAATTTATCTTGTTAGGAGCATCAAAATTGTAGTTGACACAAGCCCGTTTGCATCAGAGAGAATGGGTATTGAGCAGTCAAGAAATTCACACCAACATTGCCTAGAAAATTACCTGTTTCTTTCCTTCTTCCTCTAGTTTTGCTTTCACAGTCAATCCAGAAACTGCGGTTCCATTGAACAGATTGTTCGCGAAGTCTGTCTTTTTGTTTTTTGGCAAATGTTAAGTAAACCAGGCACAGTTAAGAAAAGTCTGTCCTGTTCCTGCTGCCCTGGCTGAGCCATCTGCAGAGCTTTGGGCCAAGTGCATACAGCCAAAGGCTGACATCTGGAACTATAACTTTAACTTCTGGGTCTTGTCAACCTTTCCAGCCAATGGACAGATTCATCAGTAAACTCCTCCTTGAATCTTAGCACATGTACTGTACAGTTTAATACTCTGATGGAAAAGGCAGAAGATAAAAATGTTTTCTTCCCCAGTCTTTCCAGTGCTTATGAATGACCCTTTGTTGGGAGAATGGACAGTTTTGGCTTGAGGTTCCAGTGTCTTTTTGACAGCAGCTGAACCAATTATGGAGTCCAGCATAGGGTATTGCAACCTTCTAGGTCAGCCACCGGGAACCAAAGGATCTTGCTAGGCTTTTCAGGATGGGTGCCACACCACATTCTGATTCTTCCATGCTTGCTTTACTACCTGAATCATCTTGTCAACTGGGGGAAAATTCCCAAGAGGACAAGCTGGGGAACCAGAAGGTCATAGAAAGGGTGCTATCTGACTCCAAAGGTGTGCCAAGGGACCATTTATCCTTTATCATGGTAAGCTTCATTATTTCTACAAAACTGTGGCCATCAGTTGGCAAAGTGGGAGACTCCACTTTGTGGTCATCCTCTATGTTGAGAATGGGAGAGTCATTCAGGTTATCATCATCTAGGACCAGAATGGAAGAATCATCCAGAGAGTCTATGTGCTAATTCTTGAATTTAGCCTTTCTCCTCATCTTTGAGAGGGAGAAGACTGGATTTTCCAAGATGGCTGCACACTGATCAACAGCTTATCTTCAACTCTGCGACTGTGAAAAAAGAAACTGAAGGACAAGGGCCAGGCAGTCTCTCACTTTTAGTAAATTCAGTTACTGGCTAGTAAGTACACTGCCTGGATGCCAGCAAAGAAGAAACTAAGAGAGACTGAAATAAAATCAACTAGAAAAGGTGAAGAGAGAACACTAGCTGGGTAGAATCCTGAAGCTGTTCAGCAAAAAGCAGTTCAAGCTCCAACTTTGAAGCAAGACATGGCTTCCAGAAATATGATGGAAAAAAATAAAGTCAAATGTGCTCTGAGCTGATTAAAATAAAACCACTGAAGGAGTATATCAACTAAATTAATAAAAATATGGAAGAAGCTTTAAACAGATATTCAGATGAGCTGATAAAACTGCAAAAATCAGAGGTCAAAATGAAGAAAAGGATGGCTGAGTATAAGACTGCTCAAGAAGAACTTTTCAAAAAAATGGTAGCATTAGAAGACAGAAGATGTAGGGAAAATCTGAGAGTTTCTGCTATACCAGAGAAACTAAAAAGAACAGATCGTATTAATTTTATGAAGGCACAAATAAGCAACTTGACTGGTATTCCACAGCAGAAACTGTTAAATAAAAGGACACACCATGTATATACACCATATCTGGTCACCATATCTGGTCATGAGAAAGCAGCCAAGACAGATATTAGTAAAGATGCAAACCTGCCAGCAGAAAGAGTTGAAACTGACAAAACTATGTCAGAAGGGCAAAGCATTAAAAGTTGGAGACAGTAGAGTGTTTGTGGAAAATGATTATTCACCAGGCAGAAGAAAAATAAATTTATTCCAGCAATCAGGGAATGTCAGATTTTAGGTGTGAGGTTCAAGCTGCTGTATCCAGCTGTCTACAGAATACTTTCCTGCAGGATCAAAGTCATTTCTTGATGCAGAACAGGCTAGGGAGGAAATATAAGTTTGTCCAAGAAAAAGTGAACCATCAAGCAGAAAGGGGATCTCCTGCTCATTCTTCTGATAATAAAGCACACTGAGTGACTTTGCTAGTGAAACCTTTTCCATTGTTCCAAAGCAAAATGTTTGACAGAAAGAGAAAAGCACAGAAGTTGACTAGAAAAATCAGGATTATTTTCAAAGTGAACCAGAGTCTGGAGTTGAGAGATGGAGACAAGTAGAAAGAAGACCAGCATCATAACAATTTAGTGAATAAAGATGAGACTGCTAAGCATCAGTTGCATTTGTGAAATACAGCTGTATAAAAAAAGTGGAAAGAGTGGACTTTTGTTGACTTTGCTAAACTTGTGAGGAATTGAAAGGTATTTGTCTCACTTTGTCATTAATGTTTTGAAGGACACTGAGGGGAGGGAACTTAACATTATTTCTATTAAACTTTTCATGATATAAATTGCATGTTTTATAGTAAAGCATTTTTAGTTGTTCTTGTTTGAGATGTAGATATGAAAGGAAACCAATCACTTTTTTTTTAGTAAGATGTGTAGGCATTACAAAGCAAAAGAAAAAAAAAAGGCTACACAGAAGCATGTTTAAGTTAATCGGCTATACCTTTTGGTTGTTGAGGTGAGGAATGGGGTGCAAAAGTACACAGATCATAATATATGAAGAGCTGATCTGTTTTGTCTTACTTTTGCATAGGTGAATGTTTGGACTAAGACCCTTGGCCTAATCTAATAAATTTGAAGTGGAAACAGGTTGAATATAAGAAAAAGTGCTCCTTTAGTAATAATATTTCAGTTTGTTTTTGAGAATCCTGCACCTGAGAACTATATGTTTTCCTTACATTTCATGTGGACAGGCTGATTACAGGGTGATAAAAAAGCCAGAGCAGTGTTTCTTCAAGGAGAAAATTTAATGTTTTTTGAAAGCATACAAGCTGTTTTTCACACCTGGGAGAGGAATAAAGAAAAGTAATGAAAGAACAGACACCAATTAGTGTAAGTAGAAGCACAGAAAATGACATGCGTCTTAGCATGGATAACCTCAACTCTAGGCTGATTAAGGCCTGCATTTGCAGCTGTCTGTTTTGGACAATTGTTCCTTTTGGGAGGGTTAAACTTCATTATTTGAAGATGTATGTAGTCTTGTCTGTCTGTATTAAGTTAACAGTTTCTGGGAGTGTGGTTTCTTTTAGGGGGGTTATTAAAGCAAAACATCTTGTAAAATGGGACATGGGTCCCAATGTTGATAATAACAAAAAATGTTTAAAGGAGCAATCTGTCAAACATTAGTGGGTACATGTATCACCAAAGCTGTAAATAGATATTTTAAAAAGCTGTCATATGTACTAAGTGGGAATAATGACTTATCATAATGGAGGCACTTTCCATACTATCATGGAATGTGAATGATCACACAGGTATAAACAAAAAGGAAATGCTATTTAATTATATTAAGAAATGCAAAGTGTAAATAGCAATGCTAAAGGAGACACATTTGGAGAGAAGTGAACATGTGAATTTAATAAAGAAAGGATTTCAGGATGGATATTCAGCAGAATGTCATAGAAAAAGGACAGAATGTCATAAACAAAAGAAATGGGAGTACATATATAAATTACTAGAGAAGCTCGAATAATGATAGAAGAGCTAAACAAGATTATAATAGCAAATTTGTGGTAGTGAGGGATTACTGGAAGAAATAAGGATTATGCTGGCATGTATTTGTAATCCACTTAAAACTGCTATTATGGAGCTTTAACATTTTTGGGAGAAATAATCAGCTTTCAGCAGGAAATATTGAGGACTGGAATTTGATTTGCAACAATGATAATCTGTCTGGTGGCCTGGAAGGAAAATATAACGAAATAGCGTACATTTCTGAAGGAACATATGAAAATATTTAGTGTGGAAGACATAACCTCAGTAGTAGGAACTCAGAGAATTTATATATTATTCCCCAGGGTATAAAATCTGGGCTAGATTAGACAGAAGTTATATTTCACAGGAACATGTGCATTTAATTGAGAAATTTTACACTTCTCCAATAATTATTTCAGATCATGTGCCAATAATTACTGAGATAAAAATGCAGGGTAATGAAGTTAAGATGATACATTGGCACTTCCCCGCCTACCTGTTAAAAAAGAGAGGAATTTAAGGAATAGGTAGTAGAAATTATTCGGGAGTTATTATAAAAGATATAAAGTACTTCAGAAGCCGTAGCTGCTGAGTGGGATAAAATGAAAGTTTAGTTTAAAACTGGGGCAGAAATAAAAGAAAACTATATGGTTAAGAAATAACAAGAATTATTTAGAGGAGCTGACAAAGTTTAAGGTATTACAGAATAAGGGGAATGTCACAGAGAGAGAAGAGGTGCATTTGTAGCATGCTAAAGACAAAATAAGGGAATACTTGGATAATATGCATGAGTTTAGAAAGTCTGCCATTAAGCAACTGTTTTTGATAACTCCAGAGCACAAAAATGTCTTGCACAATGACTTAGGCAACAGAAAGTAGAAAGGTTTTTGCCAGACTTAGGGGACCTATAACAAAAATAAATAAATAAAAAATAACCAAAGATCATACAGAGGTGTTAGAAATATTTCAGAATTTTTATGAAAATTTGTATACAGCAGAGAAGTGGGAAAATCAAGAAAAAGTGCAAAAGGAAATATTTATGAAAAATGTAAATCTGCCATGCTAGAGGGAGATGAGGCTTAACAATTAACAGTCAAGATAGGAGGAGATGAGATAAAAATGGTGATGTATAATCAATCTGTAGGAAAGTCCACAGGAATAGATGTTTTCTCAGTGGACGTTTCTAAGCGATGAGGGAATAAAAAAAGACCTGGAAGTTTTTTAACACTATTTTAAAAGGATTGGAAGCACCAACATCCCGGAAAAAAGCTGCGGTAGCTGTAATACCTAAAGACAGCAAAGGCCCAACAGATCCAGCTTCATATAGGCCCAGTTAGATTTTAAACCATGATTATAAAATGTTTATTTCTGTAATGGATAACAAATAGCAGAGGTGTTCCCAAAATTAATAGATATTGGATAGCTGTTGGACATGCTCCACTTAAAGAAATCCCGATCCCTCAGAGACACACACGCTCCAGGGATCTACACCTTGTCATCACAATGAACAAAACATGCTAGATGGATAGGTTCCTGACCCAAAGACTCCCCATACTTTGGAATAGAATGCCCATACATGTCAAGCAGAGCGCCTCCTTGGCCCTCTTCAAAAGGAACCTTGATGATTAGATGGGAGAAAGGAAATTCACCCTGGGGATCAAGTCAGTCACCCTGCTAGACAGGGGTCCATGGAAGTAATTATTTTGGGAAGAAATATCCAGGGAATTGTTATGGCTAGGCTTGTGTAGGCCCTAGGGCCGATAGCCTAGTACCAACCTATGAACCTATATGGATCAATGTGGTTTGAGGGGAGGTAAAAATTTGACAAAATTAGTAGAACAATGATGATCCAGAGAGAAGCAGTATATAAGAAAATACTGCTGTTGGTTGTTCTTGATGCAGAGAAAGCATTCATCAGAGTAAATTCAGATTTTATGAGTAGGGCAATGATAGCATTTAATACAATAATAAGGTTAATTGGGACGATATAGGAGGGATTGGAGGAAAAATCAAAGTGGGAGTATTCCTCTTTGATAAGTAGTATCTGAACAAAGGAACAATATAGGGTTGTCCTCTTTTTCCTCTTTGTTATTTGCATTACATTTAGAACCACTGTGAAAGAAAATAAGGGACTCAGAAATTCAAGGATGTAATTGGTATGGTATTTAAGAAAAGTTGGCTTTATTTACAGATGATATTATTTTGCACCTGATACATCCACTAAAGGATATGTCAGTGTTGTGGAAAATTCTGAGATAGTTCCAGAGTTTTAGGGTTATGAAATTAATGAAAACAAAACAAAGACTATAGCTGTAAACTGTATCCCCACATGCATTGGTTCAGCAGTACCCATATTTATGGGGATATGACAAAGTATTTAGGAGTATGGATTAAAATGTCACTGTTATGGCAGCTAAGGAGATGTGGGAGGAGAATAAAAAGATACTACAAAAACTATGATATTGGGGGCTCTTGACTCTGAATATGGATAGCAAGATACAAGCAGTAAAAACATTTTTAGTCTCTTTAGTTTTATACACAGGTCAGGCATATTTTTATCAACCTGAAGAAAATATGTAGTCAGTAATTAATAAAGAGTTGAAGGACTTTTTTTGGGAGGGAAGAGTCAAGAGTCAAGTGGGATAAGTTGATACTTCCAGTATAACAAAGAGGTTTAAGATTGCCTGATTTGAAGGATATTTTAGAGCTAGACGGATAATGCTCTTGTACATAAAACAAACAGAAAGCTACAGTTTGGTGTGGAAAGGAATGATGATGAAGCAGGAGGGAAATTCAATAATTAAAGAAAGAGTGAGATTTTTGATGCAGATCCTTATGGAGAATAACCATACAGAATATTATATTCATAAAGTAGCAGAAAGTATACTAAGTGCTAAGCCAACGCGAGAATGCAGAAAGGAGATTCTGCTGAGAGGTGTGACTGCAATTAGGGGTACAGAGAACAGATAACAGGGGGCTGAAATTTACTGGCGGAAGCTGGCAAAAGAATCAAGGCGTTGGGAAGAAATAGAGGGAAAGGTAATAGATTAAGAGAAGGCCAAGAAGATGTGGACTTTTGTTGATAGGAGCTAAATTGTGTATTTAAGGAGTAAAATAAAACATTTCACAGGTTTACTGGAAAATCTCAATCAGACTCTCACATAGACTACTGTGAGGAAAGGTTAGCTTGTCTTTGCTTTCTTATAATTTGTATTGCTTCATTGCCTTCTTCTATTTTTTATATTGCTGTGTATTTTCTTTACACTGTGTTTTAATTGTATTCTGCTTTCAGTTCCACGTTTAAACTAGGAAAGAGACCACAGCTGTCTCTCTTTTTTTAAACAGCTTTATTGAAAACATTAATATAATGAACAGATATTTTGAAAAAATTGAATAAGTAGAGTTTTTTAAATTACAATATTTAAAAAAGAAAAAATTAATATGGTAACTATAATAGCACAGTAAACTATGTACAATGATGTTCGCTCTATATCAAATAATATCAATTTAAGTTTAGCAGAAGAAAAATGAAAACATAGAATAAAAGATTAAAAAATGGAATGATTACTGCATTAATCATTTATCCAGTTCTTTAACTAATAATTCATGTACATTTTCCCATTTGTAATATAATTTTGTGTTCCTTGTAGATTTAGATTTGATAATTAACATTTCTAGGTTAGATATTTCTAAGAGAAGACCTTTAAACTCTTTAAATGAGGGAGCTAATGAGGAATTCCAATTTCTTGTAATTATTCTCCTGGCAATGGATAGTATAGACCAGAGCAAATAATATTTGTTTTTATTTATACAGTCTGTGACAGATGTATTGAATAATGCAAGTGACATTGTAAGCATAAAATTGTAAAAATTGCCTGTAAAAGTGTCAACTTCCCAAAATGTCTTTAATAATACACAGTCATAAAATATATGATTCCAATCAGCATGTGTTACTGCGTTACCTCTCCAGCAAACAACATCTTTTTTAGTTATCTTACTCATTTTCTGAGGTGTGATGAAAGATTTATGTAAAAATCTCCATGTGAAGATTTTCCATTTAATGGAAGAAGTGGTTTTGCTGGCTGACTGAAGGAAATTAACTTTGTCTTTTTCTGAGGGAATAAAACTATTGATTACTGAAAATGAATTCCAGTAGTTATCTGAATATACATCTAGATCTTCTTTAATTGCTTTATAAATATATTATATACTATTTTAACTGGTAAGGTATAATACGTGTATAAAATCAAATATTGAATAAGCTTGGGTATTGAATTTTTAGCATTTGAGGGGATTAAAATGAGCTTATTTAGAATATATTTTCGAAACTCTTGCAAATCTGACCTAAGTAGAGTGTTAAGGTTGTATTCATCTATAAGAGCATTAATAGATTTTGCCTCATTTTTATTTAACATTTAATGCCAAAACATTGTTTTTGTTTAAATAACAACAATTTAGAAACGTTTGCGGATAGAATTATACCTTGTGTATAGGCAATAGGGAAGATGAGGAACAGCCAATTTTCAAAAATTCTAAACCTAAATATATAGTTCTTAAAGACCCTTAGAATTAAAATTATATAAGTAGATATAAGCATTTGAATGGAATAATTGGAAAAATACTCTCTCAAATTCCATATAAATGAATTATTTATTAAATGTGGTAGATGTTTGTTATCTTTGTTTTTGGTATTTGGGGCTAAATTTAATATAATTTCCTTCCATTTTGCAAAATACTCTCCATGTATAAGATAAACAATTGTTTTAATAGCTGATGAAATTGAATAAAATTTTAGATTTGGTAAATATATACCTCCATTTTCCCAGCTATACATATGATAGGACAGTGCAATTCTAGGCTTTATTGGATTGCCATAAAAAGTTCAATCAGTGTGTTAATTTTTTTAATAAAAGAGCCTGTAGGGGGAATAGAGATAGACTGTATTACATATAAGATCTTTGGAAGCAAGATCATCTTTATAATGGAAAGTTTTTCATCCATTGTAAATAAAATCTTGTTCCACTTACTAATTAGAGTCTCCATGATTGTTATACTTTTACTATAATTTGGTGTAAGATGTCTTTAATGTTGGTTGCTATAATTATATCTAAATATGTTATTTGTTGGGACTGAGGTATATTTTTTTAATATTGGTCATGTATATTATAACTTTTGGAATCAATCAGAAGAATCTGTGTTTTACAGTTATTAAAATTAAGACCAGAACTTTTTTGAAATATATCCATATTTTTAAACAATTCTTGTGAGGTAAGGTTGGTACCACCAAGAGTGATTAATACATCATCAGCAAAATTTTGATTTTTGATGTTTCGTTACAATTTAACCTATATCCTTGTATATTATTGTTATCCCTTATTAGGTTAGCCCAAGGTTCAATAATTAATGTGAATAAAAGTGGAGATAGAGGGCAACCTTGCCTGGTTCCTTTTACAATGAGTATTTTCTGGGATATGGTTGTACTTATTTTTATGTAGGCTTGACTTTAATTATATAATTGAGTTATTGGGTTAATAAAGCTATTAGAAACGTTTAAGTACTTCAGTAAAATAAAAAGATAGTTCCAATTAACTGAGGCGAAGGCACAGTTAATATCTAAACTAACAAGAGTCAAATTATTCTTTAAAGCTTTTACTGATTCAATTAAAGTTATTGTTCTTTTGATGTTATCATAAGTTCTCATAAGAAGTTCTATTAATTATAAAACCTGTTTGATCCATATCTACCAGGGATGGTAAAAAAGTTTTACGTCTATCAGCATAAATAGATATGAACATTTTATAGTCTGTGTTTAATAACGAAATGGGTCTATATGAAGCACATTTTACAGGATCTTTATCAGACTTTAGTATGGGGGAAATAAATGTATCCTTCCAAAAGGGAAATATAATGTTATTTTGAGCTATATTGAATACTGTATGTAGTAGAGTTAATGCTTTAGCAGGCAAAACCATGTAGATTTCAGAAATTATACCATTGTTACCAGGTGCTTTATTTTGCTTAAGTTTGGTTATTTGATCTTTTACCTCTTTAAAAGATATTTGTTTGTCTATTAATTTTATTTGTGCTTCAGATAGTCTGTTCTTTATATTATTATGTATAAAAGATTGAATATCTTTTGTACTGTTAATGCTGTCATTGGGTTGATTTATTTTTTTTTAAAAATTCTCTAAACTCAATATATTTGGTAAATCAGATACCATTTTTGTTGGAGAATAGATTTATTTAATATGGTGAAGTTTGTTTAATCTTTTAGTCTTGTTAGCTAGTATATTCATGGATCTGGGATTTATAGAAAAAGTTATAAGTTTATATTTTTCAATATTTATCATAACTTTGTGGTTTAAAATTTCCATATATTTATTGCTTAAAGTATTTATTTAATTAATTCTTTCTTATCTGGATTCTTTGAAGCATCAAGCCTTAAAGCATCTAACTTTGTGTGTATATCGTAAAGGTCTTTATCCCACAAAATTATTTTCTTTTTATACCAGTCAATAATTTTACCATATAGGTAAGCTTTTAGAGCAACCCAAATGTATACTTCAGAAGTTCCCTGTGTACTATTAAGTTCAATAAAAATGTGTACTTCTGTAGTGAAGAAATCAATAAAATCTTTGAGTTTAATTATGTAGGCTAGTATCCTTTTAATTTGAACATTAAATGTGGAATTTAGTATAAAATCAAATGTTATGGAATTATGGTCTGAAAGGGGACAAGAAATCACTTTTGAGTTTGATAAGAAATCAGTTAAGGTATTGGAAATTAATACCCTATCTATTCTTGAATATGAGTTATGTCTATGTGAGTAGAATGTATAGAACAGTGACAGCATCAGTAAAGTTATTAATATCTTTCCTCATATATGAATCTGAAAATTCACTCAATAATTTAGCTATAGTTTGAATTTTACTTTTACCATTGGTACTAGAGTATTTTATGTCAGAAATACAATTAAAATCCCCACCAAGAATAATACTACCCTTAGAAAACTGAACTGTATATTATATATGTTGTTTCACTGCTGTAGGTCCAATGCCAGGAATCCAATATATATTTATTAATGTCAAAATGTTCTTATTAAATTCTATAATAACTGAAGATAACATCACCTTGTTGTCTTTGTAGATATCAATTATTTTAGGCATATGTAATGTTTTTCCATAGTATGGCCACCCCCCCCCCCTTTTTTGTATGTTCTGAGCTAATCAAAAGTTTGTAAGATTTGGATTCTAGTTTTGTGACATCTTCAGTTAGTAAATGAGTTTCTTGAAGAGATATTAATTGAGAATTATGCAATTTAAGATATTTGTTCAAAGATCTTCTGTTATTAGGGTTATTTAATCCACTGATGTTTAATGATATACACTTTAATAATGGCATGAAACATTAATGTTCTGAATATCTGTTGTTGAATAACACTCCTTTTCTCTTATATTTTATAAGTGAATAGAAATTGACTATTAGGAATACAATTATAATTTACACATAAAACATATAAAACTTTTATCCAATGAAATATGTTTATATCTAATTCAATTTTGTAAGATTTGGTGAACATCATAATAACTATTAACAAAAACTTATAACATTTACTAATAACATAGACTCTTTCAACCCCCCCCCCCCCCGGAGTTAAAAGCTCCTAATTTGACTGACATCTGTCACCCAAATTGACCATCAAGTTAGCAACAACACTGATCTCCTCCTTGTCTAAATATATAAGTTGTTGCATAATTTAACAAACACCCATTAGAATTTTATGTACCAATTGAAGAAACAAGTTAAAGTAAATCAAATGTAACTGTTTCGTTTTAACTTTTGTCAAATTAATTCAACATATCATAAATACCAGTCATGTATTATATAATAATACAAAAGTCATAACTAATTTATATGTAATGAACTGCTATAATAATCAATAAGTAGACTAGTCCCCTGCTACTTTATGTATTGTGCCAATGTGTAGCAACACTATTTCCCCATCTCCATGTATCTGAAAACAAGAGCATAGAAAATATTACATTTTAATTTCCCAATGTAGTATGAGATTCCAATAAAAGTGCTCAGTATTTTCTAAGAAGGAATGTATTCCCTTTCTTACCTTTAAGACCTTTAGTAATCTGGAAGAACTTCTAGATTTGTCAGAATATATCAAAATGTACGCTATATGCTTGTTATACCAATTAATATAAAATTTACATAACTGTAATAGGATTATGAAGACGTGTATAAAATGTAAGGGTTTAAATGTGTCAAAAGGGCTTTGTTTATGAACATTCATAAATGTTTAAATATAACAGACATATTATATAGGTTATTTAGGTGCAGTTTTTCAACTGAGTTGTAGATGGCATAAGAAACAGTCTATTCTAACTATTATTCATCTTTTACGAAGTTTCTCAGCACAGGGTTCAGTCTGTAAATGTTTCCATGGAAACAACACTTTTTTCTTGCTCTCCATTGTAGCAGCTGCAGTGCGAGGACAAATCAAGGTTGTTTAACAGTTCAGATGCATGAGCTTAAGGAGGGAAAACATTTACAGCTTTTCACTGAGAAAGCTGTTGATTAACTCATGGGAAACCGGGAAATATAAAAACGAGCAATAAGAAAGACATACGGGAGGAAGAGGAGCAATACAAAACGTTAAAAAAAACAACTAACTCCATCTCCCAAACCCAGTAATCCACTAGACTACGACAAGCATATAATTCTATACAAAATCCTCCATTCCTTCACAACCAAGAGCAGAGAGGAAAACAAGAAAAACAAAAGAAACAAATCAAAGCCTCTCCACAAATATTTACACCCTTAAAAACAAACATCAAATGAATTACTTCAAAACATATCAGATCACTAAAAGGGAGAAAAGATTAACTTTTCATATGTCTATTACCACAAATGACACCACATTCCAGCAGCAGAACAAGGGATGGGAAACATAATTATTAAAGCAACATTATGGCAACAATATCAATGAAGAGTCTCTCTTCGCAGAGAGACAGGGAAATAAAACAGCAAACAGTTAAAAACAAATGAAATAGATTCTATTATAACAAAGACTGTCATTTTCTCATCTATAAGTCTCTGTTACTCTCTACTATAGTTCCCCAAAATACCATACATTTCAGTCCCAAACATATGGATCATTTATTATAACAAACAACAACCGTTATGTAAAGATAATAAATACATGAATAAGTAAATATTTTTTACTTGCTATAGAAGTTGAACTAGATTAAACTAAACTTAATAATAATAGACTATAAAACACCATTAAAACAACTATGTACCATAAAAAGACATTTAAACAACAAAGACTCACCTGTTGAACCATTTCCACTTCCCCAACTTCTGGGTTAGTTTCCAAGACTTGGGTAAATAAAAGCCATAGTAAAATAGCTTAATTAGTCACTTATTTTTGAGCTTCTTTTTATGTTCAGAGACCTTCCAGGAACTGTTATCAGCATTTCTTTTAAGGCTGGCATTTGCCCACTCCATATCCTCTATTTTATCAAACAGTTTTCTTGTTTTGACAAAGGTAATGGCAGAGTCTAAGTCATCAAATATTTTTGGACCATCTTGAAGAAATATTTTTAATCTGGTAGGAAATAATAAAAAAGGTGTGTCTTTATTTGGGCTTTCTTTAATTTTAGCATTGGCAAAATAAAAAAACTTTCTTTTGGCAATTACAAAAGATGAGTAATCATTATCAAAGCGTATGACATTTTCTTTATATTTGATAGGAGATATAGCCCAAGCAGTCTTTAATACTATCTCCTTGTCATGAGAAGATAAAAACTTCACTATAACAGATTTAGTAGAATTGGATTTACCTTTTTTGCAGTAGCCAAGGACCTGTGTGCTCTTTCTATCCCACATGAGAGAGCTTCAGGAAGCTGTAGTACATCAGGGAGCCAAGATGTTAAGAATTTTTCCATATTATCTTCTTCAACATTACCAGTCAGACCAAAAAGTCTAATATTATTTCTTCTTGATCTCTTCTCTAGATCATCAATTTTTATTTGTAAAAGAGTATTTTGTTTTAAGCGAAAGCCTATATTATGCTCGCCTTCTTGAAGTCTAGTGTCCATATCATTTAGTGAAGTCTCCATACCAGTAATCTGTCTCTTTTGCTGCTTAAGGTCTTTGTGTAATATTTCCATTTGCTGGGAACATTTTTTCTTTGAAGTTATCCAGTTTCACATCCATTCTATCAATCTTTGCTGCCAGTTCTTGAATGTTAGATAATAGTGACTGAAGTTTTTTCTTAATAGTTGTTTCTTGAAGTGTAGATTTGGAATAGCTCATTCTGTAGTCTGAAGTCCAAATATTTTCTCTACAACTTTTTGACAGGAAAATATAAAATAAATGCCAACATTTTTCTATACTATCCTAAAGAATGATTAATATATTCCAGATATATGAAAAAAAAACAACATTAGGATAGATATACTCAAGAAATCCTGTCATAAATATTCTGTAAAGACAGAGCAGAGAGAAATTGCTGTTACTCAGTGCTCATCTTGGCCACCGCCCCCCACAGCTGTCTCTTTTGAGTCACACACAAATTAGAACACGTCAGTTAAGGTAAATAAATTGTGAACTGAGGGTGGAACTAGGAACTAAATCTGGTGTTTAAGTAGTAAAATAAAACATTTCACGTCTGCAGTGGAAAGCTTACTCAAACTGCTATAGACTGCTGTGAGTGAAAGGTTAGTTTGTTTTTGCTTTCTTGTAATTTGCATTGCTTCACTGCTATTTTCTATTTTGTATGTTGTAGTTTATTTTCTTTACACTGCATTTTAATTTTATTCTACTTTAAACTGGATATTTAAACTAGGAAAGAAACCAGAGCTGTGTCTCTTGTCAGTCACACAGAAATTCCCCCCACCCTCCAATCCTGTTGATATGTTTTTAGACATAATTATTTCTCTAGTTGCCTGACCCCTACCATAATTTGACCACATATTTCCTTCCTTCTCCTCTTTATTTGGCTATTCTCTGTAAGATCAACATTATCATTTTGTTAAATCACTTCCCTTCCACTGTATAAATGTATTGGTCATCCCACTGTATTCCATAAAGTTAGACTACTAAGTACCCACCCCATCCAATCTGTCTTGCTCTTTTTAAATTAGTGACTCTCCCCTTGGATTCTAAACCTAAAGTTACCCTCTCTTCCATATCTTACTACATAATGCACACACAGTTCTTAGGATATTAACCCAGTTTTCCATCTTACCTTTAAAATCTGCAACATCTGTTCCAGCATCACCAGTTATTATAGTTATTACTAGTAAACCCACTTTGAAGTATAGGCATATATTTAGTCAGCCTAAATTCAAGAATAATGATTTAAAAATGTCTTGGAAAAATGCAGTAAAATATGTCCAAGATTTCAGTGTTTTAAATTTATAGTTTTAGAGTATGAGCAGGAATTTGTAGGAGATGTTAGCACACTGTTAGAAATGCGAGAACTATAATGTTAGTTGTTTTTAAATGCAGACACACTTCCTGGTATCAGTGAGAATCTCAGTATTAAGTATGCATTGAAGTGGTTTAATTAGGTTGTGATGTCATTGTCTTTTACACAATTGTGATTAGTCCCTTTTTCTTAAATACTTGACTGCTATAGTGAACTTATTTCTGAGGAAGTTCTACTTAATAAAATAGAACAAAAGCACTAAATTAAAGTGTTTTGGGCTATGCTTTCATCATAGTCTTGAAGATTTTTTTTGGATATAGTGGTTTGTTCTTTGATTTGTGTTTTTTTTTAATATAAATACATATGTATATATGGATTCACTTCAAAACACTGAAAGCTCAAAACACTGAAACTCAAAACAGTGAAACTTCAAAATCTTGAAAACTCAAAACACTGAAACTCAAAACACTGAAAACACATATCATACATATACTGAGTTTAAACAACATAAATCATAGCACTTTCCACCAAGTGTAAGCATGCACCCCCCATACCCCCTGCTACTTATATATATTTGTTAAAGGCAGATCTTGCCTCCTGAACTTGGTAGACTTCTTCGAAATAGTCACCAAGGCCATAGATGAAGGGAAGGTGGTCCACACAGCATATCTGGACCTCGCTAAGGCGTTCAATACCATCCCACACTCAGGAATCATAGACAAACTCACCAGCTTAAATATTAACCCCTATGTCATGAGATGGGTTGCTGATTGGCTCTCAGACAGAACCCACATGGTAAGAGTGGCAGGCGCCATGTCTGACTCTAAACCAGTCACAAGCGGAGTCCCACAGGGCTCAGTCCTGGGACCCCTCCTGTTTGGTATATATTTTTCCGAAGTACAGGCAAAGGCGGATGGACTGTGGCTAACCAAGTTCGCAGACGACTGTAAATTGGGTACAATAATTGACTCTCCAGCTGACACAGACATCCTACAAAAGGGTCTCACAGAGACAAACACCTGGTGTCAAAGTCACGGCCTCAAGCTAAATGCCAAAAAATGCATAGTAATCCCATTTGGGAAAAACAAAGTACCTACAAACTACCACATAGATGGGAATCCACTAAGTACAGAACAAGTAATTAGGGACCTGGGTACCCAAGTAGATAGCATGCTCTCCTTTGATAACCACATAGCCAAAACTGTCAGGAAATCCTTCTATGTGGCACACCTGATCACAAAGGGTTTCTCATCCAGATCCAAGGATGTGATTGTGCCCCTTTACTCCTCACTCATTAGGCCTATAATAGAGTACAATGCCCCATTTGGGATGTACCTCACTAGACACCTGCAACAACTAGAAAGACCACAGAAGTACCTCACTAAGAGGATTAAGGGCCTTAAACAATTACCCTATGAAGCATGACTAAAAAAGCTCCAGCTCTTCTCAGTCGCTTACCGTCTGCTCAGAGGTGACCTATGCCTGACCTATAGGGCCATGTCAAACCCTGAACTAATGGACATGCTTCACCTCAAAAAACGAGATCCCTCAGAATCACTCATTCCAGTGACTTGAACCTATGTACAACAATAAACAGGACATGCTGGAGGGATAGATTCCTGTCCCAGCGACTCCACTCACTCTGGAATAGAATCCCAATCCATATTCAACAGAGCTCCTCTCTGACCCTCTTCAAGAGAAATCTTGATGAGTGGATGGGTAATCATAAGTTCTACCCGGGGATCACTTCAGGACCCCTATTGACAGAGGCCCAGGTTACTAATCTAATGGGGAGGCGAAAGCCATCACTCTGTGGCTAGGCTTATAAATGCCCATGGGCAGATAGCCTAGTACTTACCTATGAACCTATATCAACTCCAAGATTGCACTTCATTACACTAAGTGCAATCTTGGAGTTGATATATTTAAGTAGCAGGGGGTGTGGGGGTGCAGGGGGTCTTGTACCCACTCTTACACTTGGTGGAAAGTGCTATCATTTATGTTGTTTAAACTCAGTATATGTATGATATGTGTTCTCAGTGTTTTGAGTTTCACTGTTTTGAGTTTCAGTGTTTTGAAGTTTCCCTGTTTTGGTCTTCTATATTATGTAGGTTTTGAGTTTTCAGTGTTATGATGCGAATCCATATATATATATATATATATATATATATATATATATATATATATAAAATTTATTATTTTGTTTTACATTTTTTACCAGGAAAGACCAACTGGATACAGTTCCTTTTTCAGCGGAGGCCTGGAGAGAAAAGCTCCACATTTTACAGCAGGACAGTTGTACAAAATATCAAAACATTACAACAGAGAAGAAAGACGTAGATACAGTGTAATACAGAGTTCTTAATACATCAATTTTATATTCCTTCCCCGTTCTCATTCTCACCATAAAACCTCCTTTGTTATTACACCTTCTAATAATACAACTATCCAACCTGAAAACCACACCAAACTCCTAGGGGTCATCATTGATGATGAACTAAACTTCAACCTACACAAACACCAATGTATAAAAAGAACACACCAGAACTTAGGCCTGCTTTATCGGAACAAAAGGTTCTTAACTCCTGATTAGACTTACTCTTGGACAGGGCCTCCTCCTCCCTACCCTCTTATATGCCGCCCCAGTCCTTACCAATATTCAGACCACCACTCTTAACAAACTTCAACAAACTTACCATAAAATAGCCAGATTCATTACTAACACCCCATACAACTCACACCACTGCATTGCCTTAAACTCTCTCCAGTGGCTTGAACTTCCCCAACTATTGCTACTTTATCAATTTCACATGCTTCACTCTATCCTTTATAAACCCTCCTCCTGTCCATCTCTCTCTAGCTTAGTCTCTATCTACACTCCATCCCGAACCCTCCGTACTTCTAGTCAACAACTACTTGATATTTACCACCCAACAAAGTCCATAGGCAAACTACTCTATAAACACTGTGTCGCCCACGCCTGGAACAGACTTCCCCTTGACTTACATATAATTTCACACACCTCCCACTTTAAAACCAAAGTAAAAACATATTTTCTCAATTCCAGGACCTGCCCTTACAATGACCCCACTTAGTCCCCCCCCCCCCACACTCTCCCTTATTAAGGACCTCACTTAGTTCCCCATTTCACCTCTCATAAGGTATTTGCATAATTCCACACAGACTGCAGAATTGTATATTTACTTTGTTTTACTGCTCTGCCTAATGCATTATCTCACTGTAAAATTATATGTTTCTTAATGTCTGTTTTTGGCTCCTTCTCCATACTTGGAACTTTATGTACTCAACAAATGTAAATCTTTTGTTCTGTATAATTGTTTCTCACCTCATTATTTTTTATTTATATGATACTCTGTAAAAGAAATGTATTGTTGGAGCTTTTCTCTTCTGGTCTCCACTGAAAATGGGCCACAAGCCCAGTTGGACTAACCGGTTAACAAACATCAATAAATAAATAAATAAATAAGGTTTATACACATGTCTAATAAAAGAAGACACTGATATATCTAGCTACCAAAAAAAATTAAGTATGTGCATAACTATTGAGAGATAAATACATAACACAGGTAAATAATTCTATATTATCAGAGAGAGATAATAAAAAAAAAAAAATGTATATCTGTATATGTGAGTATATAATTACATGCCCAAAAATCTCATAATCACGAAAACACAGAAGTGCGAAATTCAAAATCCTGAAGCACAGAGATGTTGAATTTTGTGCTTCTAATGGTGCAGTGTATGAGTGAATGGGTGGAAGCTTAGGTAAGTATGTATGTGTGTTCATTAGGGGCTTTAGTGTGTGTCAGTGTGTTGTGACTGTGATCTGTGTGTGTGAGGGACTGTGAAATGTGTGGGTGTGAGTTTCCTTTGTGTGTCTGTTTGTGCGATCACAGAGTTAGTATATTTAAGTAGCGGGGGTGTGGGGGGTGCAGCCCCCCACATGGGGGATGCAGTGGGGTTGCTTATCTGTAGTGTAGGATTATCTGTTTGATTGTGGGGGGGAAGTTGTGTGCATGTGTCTCCTGTATGTGTATTGTGTGTTCGGGATTTAAAATGTTGCGGTTATGGAGTTTCGGTATTTAGTGTTTTCGGCTTTGTAAGTCCGCAATACTGAAATTCGGGATTTCAGTATTTCGGGATTACAAAGTGGATGCATATATACATATTGTGTGTGTGTGTGTGTGTGTGTGTGTGTGTGTGTGTGTGTGTGTGTGTGTGTGTGTGTGTGTGTGTGGATTCCATTTAAATCCTCAACTTAATATACGTTGACTTGCATAACAGCAAGATGATTTCACGAAAATTTAAATAAAAGAACTCCCAGAATGGCGTATTCCACCTCCGGGAATTAACCACTTGGCCACGATGGTGAACTTTGCCCTATTCTGCACTGTAGTGTGATCTTGCAGTTGATATATTTAGTTGGGGGGGATTAATTTCCTTTTTTTTTTGTTTTTTTGTTTTACTTGTTGGTGGCCAATTTATGTTAATTTGGTGTTATAACATAATCCATATATGTATATGTGTACATGTGTGTGTGTTTGTGTCTGTGTATATATAGAGATATATAAAATGTGTGTGTATGTGTATGTATATATGTGTGTGTGTGTGTGTGTGGTGTGTGTGTGTGTGTGTGTGTGTGTGTGTATATCTATATGCGCACACACACACACACACACACACATATATATATGTGTGCATATATATATATATATATATATATATATATATATTTATGTGTGTGTGTGCATATATATATATATATATATATATATATATATATATATATATATATATATATATATATATATATATATATATATAGGTTCATAGGTAGGTACTAGGCTATTGGCCCTTGGGCCTATACAAGCCCAGCCAAAAAGGTACCCTGGCTTTTGCTACCCAAGAAAATTATTTTCCTGTGCAACTGTCGAGCAGAGCAACAGAGGTGATCCCCGGGGTGAATTTCCTATTTCCCATCCAATCATCAAGATTTTTCTTGAAGAGTGCTAATGAGGAGCTTTGTTTGATATAGATAGGTAGTTTATTCCAGAGTATGGGAAGTCTCTGGGACAGGAATCTATCCCTCCTGCATGTTCTCTTTATTGTGGTGACAAGGTTTAGGTCCCTAGAGCGTGTATCTCGGAGGGATTGGGATTTCTTTAAGTGGAGCATGTCCAACATCTCTGGGTTTGACATAGCTTTGTATGTTAGGCAGAGATCACCTCTGCGTAGACGATATGCGACGGAGTAAAGCTGGAATTATTTGAGACAGTCAGCATAGGGCATCTGTTTGAGGCCGGTAATCCTCTTTGTGAGGTATTTCTGCGGCCTTTCCAGTTGTTGGAGATGTCTTGTGAGGTACATACCAAAAGGGGCGTTGTACTCTATAATGGGTCTAATGAGTGATGAGTAGAGGGGAACAATGACCTCTTTTTTTCTGGATGAGAAACCTTTTGTGATGAGGTGTGCCACGTAGAAGGATTTCCTGACTACTGTGGCGATGTGATTATCAAAGGAGAGACTACTGTCCACCTGTGTCCCAAGGTCTCTTATCACACTTTCGGTGTTAAATATACTACTGCCTATGTTGTAGTTCATGGGTACATAGTTTTTACCAAAGGGGATGACAATGCAGTTTTTGGCATTGAGCTTGAGGCCATGGCTTTGATACCAGGCATATGTCTCAGTGAGGCCCTTTTGTAGGATGTCCACATCTTTAGGAGTTTCGATTATGGCTCCTAGTTCTCAGTCATCTGCGAACTTCGTTAGCCAAAGACCTTCTGTGTTAGCCTGTACTTCAGAGAAGTAGATACCAAACAGGAGAGGACCCAGGACTGAACCCTGTGGTACTCCACTTGTCACTGGTCTGAAGTCGGATTTGGAGTCTGCTACTTTCACAGTGTGGGTTCTGTCAGTGAGCCAGTTGGCAACCCATCTTGTGGCATAAGGATTTATACCTAGTTTAGTGAGTTTATCTATAATTCCAGAGTGGGGGATGGTGTCAAAAGCCTTGGCAAGATCTAGATAGGCTGTGTGAACCACCTTACCCTTGTCTACGGCTTTGGTGACTGCTTCAAAGAAGTCTATCAGGCTTAGTAAACATGATCTGCCTTTTACAAACCCAAACTGGGTGGGATCCAGAGTTTGGAGATTACCAATGTCTTTGTTTATAAGTTCCATGATGATACATTCCATGGCCTTGTAGACCAGGCTCATCAAGCTAATGGGGCGGTAGTTCCCGGGGTCCGTGGTGGCTCCCCCCTTATAAAAGTGGGATAACCATTGCTGTGCACCATTCAGCAGGCACAAAGCCTGAGGTGAGGGTATGACAGAACATGGTACTTAGGTGGGGTGCCAGTTCATTCTGTAGTTCGTATAGAACACAGCCTGGGATGTTGTCTGGTCCCATGGATGCTGTGTTCTTGGCTTTGGAGAGTGTGGTTTTTACCTGTGCAGCCGTGATTACAGGAACTTTGCATTCTTCCGGTATAGAGATGGGCTTTTTGGGGGTGAGAGAGGGTTAAAGTTAGCACTGAACCTATCTGCCAGGATGTTGGCAATATCAGTTGGGTCTGTATATTTAGTGCCATTGTGCTGTAACTCAGAGCAGATCTGAGTGTTGCCATTCAGATTATTGACATAGCTATAGAATGCTTTGTGGTTGTCTTTAGAATCAGTGGCGATTTTGTTTTCATAACTAGCTTTTGAGGATTTTATCAGGGATCGCAGCTTCTTACTTAGGCTGACCAGGGAGCTCCTCCACTCATGGGATTTTACTCTCTTTTGCAAGAGTTTCTTCCTTCTGTTGTACAGTTTGTTTATGGCAGGGGACCACCAGATTGGCTTCCTTTTTTTGGAGGATAGCATCTTGGTTCCGTTTGGGATAACACGGTCCGCACACTCATGTAAGTGCTTATAAAGTGCAATTGTGTAGTATTCAGTAGTCGTAACTGTATTGTCTATCTGCATGGGTGTCATGAAGTTCACCACTTCTGTCTTAAGAAGTATGAAGTTGGCTTTGGAGAAATTTTTTATTATGGTTTCCTTAATGGGGGGTGGAGGCAGGATGTGGATATCTAGGGTAATTAGCTTATGGTTGGATCAGACCAATGAGGCATTGACTTCAGGTGTGGAACACCGGTCACTCATATTGGTAATGACTAGATCTAGAATATTTTTGCCCCTGGTGGGGGTGTGGATAAGTTGATCTAAGACATTGGAGTTTATGAATTCCAGAAAGCGTTGAGCAAAGGAGTTGGTACATGAGTAGTTTTCCCAGTTAATGGTGGGGTAGTTGAAATCGCCCATTATTAGGGTGTTTGGTTGAATCCTAATATTTTCCAGTACATCAAGAAAAGAGGAGTGGGAATCCTGGGACATGGTGGGTGATCTGTAGCAAGCTACAATTTGGATTGCAATTTTGCCCA
>NC_056725.1:1273692091-1273697091 GCF_019279795.1 Protopterus annectens | reverse complement strand
TGGACTGTCCTGGGTGGACTAATTTGTTGATACCTGACCAAAACTTTTGCAGATTATTTTGTTGGTTTTGTTGGAATTTGAGGTAGAAGTTTTTTTTGTCAAGGATTATGGATTTTTTTGTGGAATTACGAATTTGTCTAAAGTTTAGGTGATCTATTGGGTTTCTAGTTTTTCTCTATTTGGGCCAGAGTTTGTTCCTTATTTGCATGTTTAGCCTTGTTTCCTTAGACAGCCAGGGGGCTGGTTTATTTTTTGTTCTGACAGTACAAGTGGGAGCATGTTGCTCAAGGATCTGCAAGAATGTTTTGTTAAAGTGTGAAATGGCTTTGTCAAGAGGTAGGTATTTTAGGGGTGACCAGTTGCAAGCTTTAAGCTCATCTTGAAAATTACTTGGGTTTAAATATTTTTTGTTTCTGGTAGTTCTAAAAGCTAATAGATTATGAAAGTGGGTCTTTTGCCTAGTGATGTAAGTAAGAGAATGGTCACTAATATTGTCAGGGAGTATACCTGTTTGATAAAGATGGGGGTCCTTATTTACTAGAATCCAATCTAAGGTAGTTTGTTTTTTGTTAGGTTTGTGGATCCTGGTTGGGAAGGTAATGGTTTGGTGGAAGCCAAAGAGGTTTATATGCGTAGTGGGAGTGGGAGATGTACAGCTATTCCAATCAATATTAAAGTCACCAAGGAGTATGGTTTCTTGTGGTAGGGATATTGAAAGCCAGTTTAAGGTATTTTCGAGAGTACTAATATTGTTCCCAGAGGGGATGTAAGAGCAGATAATGTATATTGATTTTTTAGCATTAATTTGGAGCTTCGAGGTTAAAATTTCAGAGTTATTAGGAGGAGGAGGTTGCATATCTAATGATGTGATCTTCAGTTCAGATTTGAACAGTATTGCTACTCCACCTCCCTTTTTATTTAAACGGTCTAGTTTGAGAATGTTATAGCCTGGAGGGACAATGTCATTATCTTTCGTTGTAGGTTTAAGCCATGTTTCAGTAAGGCATAAGATGTCAAAGGAATAGATGTCTAATAGGGCATGTAGTTGGGTTATTTTGTTATTAACACTTCTTATATTGAGTTGACCTATAAGTAGAGAGTTAGGGCTTTTTAGGACATTTAGCGGAGTGGTAGTAGGGGCTAATAGAGTATTTGGGGTGGAGAAATTAGGACCAGGGTTTGGGTGAATGTCACCGTGTAGAAGTAAGCAGTTATGAGGGTTAAGTGATAGTTTAAACAATTTATAAAGAGAGAGGTGTCCTTTTTTCATTTGTAGGTATTTAATATGGGTTAGTCTATGAAACTGTGGTAGAATGAAGGATGAATAGGATGTTATGTTACAGTGTGTAAGAGAGGTGCTAGGAGAGAAAGGGTGAGTCTGACTTGGGAGATGAAAAAATGTAGAAAAAAGGCTGAGAATTCATAGGAAGTAAAGCAATGAGTTGTAAGTAATAAGGTGAGCCCAATGGATAAGAAAAGAATGTTGGGGGAAAAAGGCTGATGATGATTATACATAGTTAGAGGTGTAGGGTGTGGAAGTTTGGCTAAAAAAAGAAAAAGAAAATTTGAAGTGTAGTTATGATAAGTGGAGTGCTTAGGGAAAATAGATAAGAGTGGGTGTGGAAGGTTATGGCTAAGTAAAAGGTGAACAGGTGTGTTAATTGATATGGAGTTTGTGAAGAGAGGTAATTGGTAGATTAGGGCTGAGGGTGTGGTTAGGGAAGTATAAGGTCAAGTGCACTGGGGTGGGTGGGAATTGGGGGTCGGGTAGGAGAGCGGAGTGAGCCCACAGGGCAAATGGAGCGGGTAGAGATAAGACGAGTGTTTGGCATCAAGTGAGAAAACAATCAGTCAGAGAAATGCTTAAAGCTAGAGGGGGAGATAAGTTACTGGTCTGAATAAAGTCAAGAAAGTGCTATAGTGGTGGCAATAAGAGAGACAGACAGTTTACTAAGGGAAAATGATAGTAGAAGTGAGAGGGGAAAGATCTAGGCAGAGGGAATGGCCTTAAGGAGATGTAAGGAAAAAGATAAGTAAGAGATTCCTATATGTCTGGAAAGAAAAAAGACTATATAGGGAGACACAGAATTGTAGGCAGTACAATAGAATTTATACAGAGAGTGAAGCGGCAGATGGTAGAGAGGGGGATAAGGCTGCTGGCTAACCTAGGTTTGGAAGTGTACCTTAGTCTGCTAGCAAGTAGTAATTACTATAAACACATAGTAGTCAGGTTTGTAGGAAAAATTACATACTTTCAGACTTCCTTTCTTGGAAGGTACAGAGATTTGAGGTAGATTAGATGAGGCAGTAAGAGAGTAATTAATGGGTTCCTTTACTTCAGGCAGTATGATTTGCTTCCTAGTTCAGGATATGCAAGGTTGAGGAGCATGGAATGTTTGGATAGAGAGAAAGAGCTGTAGTGAAAATAAAAATTCTTCTTTTAGAAAACAAAATGAAAATGCAAGGAGTGTTAGGCATAAGCCAAAAATAATATCCATAATTTTAGGCGATGTAAATATCAATTGGACCTCCATTCAATCTCCAACCAACCCCCTTAACATTAACCTATATAACTTCTCCCAGCTAATCAACGAAGTAACTCGTCCATCTAAAAACCTTTCCTGTGGCAGTATATTAGATTGGATCCTTGTCTCACACCCACACTATCACTCTGACAGCGGTATTCTTCCCGACGCTCTAAGTGATCATTTGCCCATCTTCACTTATCGACTCCCCTGCATCTCTCAATTCCCCCACACTTATATTACTACCCGCAACCACAAAAATTTCAACCCAACAAACTTTTCAAATTCTCTAAAAGCGATTAATTGAAACAATCTAAAGACACTATCCTTAGATGATGCAGTCTCCCACTTTAGCTCTACATTCTTAAAGATACTTGATTCCCAAGCCCCCTTAAGGACAAAGCGAATAAAAAATAACTCTGCCCCCTGGATTACCAAAATACATTAGCAGCCATGCCTCAGAGATAAAGCCTGGGCACTTTACCAGAAAATTAAGACCACCAAATCCCACATTGAATATAGAACACTGCGAAACAAAGTAAAAAAGCTTACTATCTCTGACAGACAAAATTATTTCTTTACCCTTCAAAACAATAATAAAACAAATCCACAGAGATTCTGGAAAGGAATCTCTACCCTCCTTAACCCTAGCAAACCACACACCCCCACCCCTGATCCAAATGCCCCAGACCTAGACTTGGCTACTCAATTTAACTCCTTCTTCATTGACTCTATTAGCAAACTAACTTCCTCCTTTTCTACTTCCACCTTACCATCCAATACCCCCTCACCCTCTCCCGCAAAAAAAACACCATGCACTTCTCTTACTTCCCCATTCCCAGCTACTAACTCTTCACCTACTCTAACTTCCTCATCATCCTTACCAGTATCAAATACTTTCCTCCCCACTCTGCTCCCTTCTCATTAAAACCTATACCCATTTCTACAATAAAGAAACTCCTTGAAAATTGAAGCACGGCACTAATGCACCTCATGACATCCCCTCATACTTCCTAAGCATAGCTGCTGATGGAATTGCCTATCCCATAAGCATCCTCATCAACCGCTCAATCCTGGAATGTACAGTGCCCCAACTCTGAAACAAGCCTTCATCATCCCCTCCATAAAGGTGGAAAAACTGCAGTGTTAACAACTTCCGCCTAATTGCTATCCTGTCCCCATTTCTAAGCTACTAGAAAAATGTGTCCAACTTCAACTACTACCATATCTTTTAGAAAATAACCTTCTTACATCTACACAACATGGCTTTAGGCCAAACCATAGCACCATGACAGCCCTCCTCTCCTTTCTTGAAACCATCAATAAAGCACGTGATTCCGGGAAAATTGTCTCCACCCTACTTCTTGACCTTTCTAAGGCCTTTGATACTATCTCACACAGTCTGCTCCTAACTAAACTTTCCAACCTTAACCTTTCTCCCTCCTCTATAAACTGGTTCTCCAGCTACCTATCAAACAGACACCAAGCTGTAAAATGGAAAAAAGCCACTTCCTCTTTTCTCAACACCCCCACTGGAGTTCCCCAAGGCTCCATACTTGGTCCTCTTCTCTTTAACATATTTATAAATGATTTTCATAAATCTATCCCATTCTCTGACATTATCCAATATGCTGACGATTCTACCATTATTTGCTCTGCCTCATCTGTCCCTAAGCTTCTAAAGCTCACACAAGAAGCTTTCTCAATTACTGAGCATTGGATGAAAACAAACCACCTAGCTCTAAACGCCTCCAAAACCAAACTCATGGTATTTACCCCCTCTAAAACTACTCCCTTCAATACAAACAATTTCTTGATTATAAGTCAAAACAACTCAATCCTAGAACTAGTGTCCGAAACTAAGTTACTTGGTGTCCAAATTGACAACCAGCTTAATTTCAACTCTCATCTTCAACTAAATATTAAAAAAACCCACCAAAAGCTGGGTATGCTCTACCGTCAAAACCATTACCTCACAAAGACCTCTAAAATCACTCTCTCCTCTTCCTTTCTTATTCCCTCCCTGCTCTATGGCTCACCTCTCCTAACAAATCTTCAGTCCTCTCTAAAGAAACAACTTTCCTCTTGCTACAATAAGATCGCCAAGTTCGCTAGCGGCCACAGGTCATCAACCCACCACTGTTCCTCTCTCCAAAAACTAAACTGGCTTGAACTTCCTCATCAGCTCAACTACATTCAGCTCACCCTAGCCCATAAGCTCATAAATAACCCCTCTCTCTGTCCCTCCCTGTCTTCTGCTTTTAAGTTACATCTACCAGACAGAGTCTTAAGGTCTAACAACCAAAACCTACTAGAAGTACATAAACCAACACGTCCCCCAGGCAAATACCTTCTATCCTCTAACCTAGCCCGTCTTTGGAACTCACTCCCGCCATCCATTCGTACCACCTCTAATCTTTATACATTCAAAAAATCTCTAAACACACATCTAAAGTTGCAATGGGACTGTTCCTG
>NC_056725.1:1273594591-1273677091 GCF_019279795.1 Protopterus annectens | reverse complement strand
CAAAAACTTGGCATTTAACAGGGGTGTGTGCACTTTTTTTATCCACTGTACCATGATACCTCATCCCCCAAACTACTCTGCCTTAAACTTTTTTCACTTAAATTTACATAGCGCCTGCAGCAAAATAAATGAGCTCCATTCCTGCATGACACAACATGCTCCAGACATTTTGCCTTCACAAAAACTTGGCTAAACAAAGCATTAAAGGAGCTGAAATTACTTCACAAGGTACTTCATCTAGGCAGCATCAAAACAGGGGGATGGGGCATATCATGTATCTGGACTCATTAGATATTCTCTGATATCCGTATGATATTCCCAAATTTAATAATGTTGAAATACTTATTCCTACACTTCATCTAAACCTTATGAAATTTATCTGTCTCACAGAATATACATATCTATCAATATATATCTATTTATTATTTATTTATTTAGTTGGCATTGTTTGCTGGGAAAGTCCAATTGGGTTAAGAGGTACCCATTTGCAGTGTTGGCCCGAAAAGAAAAAACTCCAGATACATATGGTTAACAGAATGAAAAACTAAGCAGACATAATAAATTCATAACATTCAAGCACAAAATTTGAAAAAGTACACATTAGTTTGTAAGAATAAAAATTCAACAGACATAATAAAGTCATAGTGTTCAAGCATAAATTACATGGGAAGCCTGGTAATAGGAAGATGCAGCAGTATTTACATAATAGATGATTATCATAATGGTTATTAATATTTTAGAGGTCATGAAATATGGTAACAGATTATTTTGGTGAAGGCGTAGAATAGAAGGGTAGGGTTTGATAGAGGGGATAGTAGGAATAGATGTGCAAAAGGTATGAGTGTAACCTCAGGGAGTTTGTGTAAAGGAAGGAAGGGTAGGGTAAGTTAGTAGTGGGTATATATAGAGAGAGTGGAGGTTGAAAAAGGTATAAGAGTATCTCAACCTGGACTCGTTCATGAGCAAATCCAAGCTTTGATGAAGTATTCTTTGATAGAGGCTTTGAAGGAGTGCAGGTTAGTAGCAATTTTGATAGTTAAAGGAAGGGAGTTCCATAGTTGTGCCACAGAGCAGGAGTAAAGGCTTAGGCCTGGGGTTTTGTTAGGTTTATAAGTTTATGAGGAGATGTTTATCTTCAGATCTGAGATGTTTATTTGGGATATAAATGTTAATTAATGGGCTAAGGGCACAACAAGTTAATGGGTTGTAGATGATTTTGTATATCATAGTAAGTTGTACATACTGAAAGTGAAGGGAGAGTTCAAGCCATCTTAAGGAATGTAAGGCTTTACAATGATGATTTAAAGGGGTTGCATTTTTGGCAAATTTGGCAATTTTGTTACAGGAGCTTTCTAGTTTTTTTCTTAAGGAGGTCTGTAAGTTAGTTAGAATTGGGGCCCCATATAACAGTGTGGGCATGAGGTAGGTTTTGGCATGGGTAATTTTGGTAGCTGCTGTGAGGAAGTTTTTATTCCCGTATAGCATGCCCAGTTTTTTTTTATACTGTTTTGTATGTGTAGGTCAAACCTCAGAGTATCGTTATTTGTGA
The DNA here is from genome assembly GCF_019279795.1 of Protopterus annectens. Lineage (NCBI taxonomy): Eukaryota > Metazoa > Chordata > Ceratodontiformes > Protopteridae > Protopterus > Protopterus annectens. The sequence continues at coordinate 1,273,675,542 of NC_056725.1, read as the reverse complement.
CACCTAGTAGTTTGGTATGCTGAACCAATTTAATTTTAGTATTGTTGGCTGAAAAGATCTTGAAGTTTGTTTTGTTGGAGCTGTGGTGTATGTGGGTGAAGAAAAGGAGCTTTGTTTTTTTTGGGGGGGTTCATTAGGAGTTCAGCATTGGAGAGCCTTGTTTCTATGGAAGAGAAAGCTTGCTGTGTTATGTGTTGTGGGTAAGTCGGTGTTTTTGATATGCAGATGATGGTGGAGTCATCTGCATATTGGATTAGAGTACATTCACAGGAGGATGTATTTAAGTTATTGATGAAGACATTAAATAGTAATGTGCCAAGGATGGATCCATGAAGTACTTCTAGGGGGGTGATATGTTATAGGGACAGAGAGCCCTGACATTTTACAGCTTGCTGCCTGTAAACTTCTTAGCTAGAAAAACACTGAAGTGAGGGGGAGGAGGATAGACCAATACTGGAAAGATCTTTAAGGAGTTTGGGGGTGAGATACCTTATCAAATGCTTTTGACAAATCTAGAAATACTGCAGATACTAGTTTGCAAGTGTCATAGGCTTTGTTGACAGAGTCCATTAAATATAATAAGGCTGGTGAGGCACTGTATGCAGGTCTAAAGCCATGTTGAGTGTGAGCAAGTAGGTTGTGTGTAAAATGGAGAAGTTGTAGGTGCACTCATTTTTTAGAATCTTCGAGAGGGGGGCAAGATTAGGATGAAAGTTTCTGATGTTAGTGGAGTTGTCTCAGTTATGTAAAGGGATAATGCATGATCTTTTCCATAGGCAGCCCCTCCATTCTAGAATACATCCTCTCCTGGTTATTAGCAAACATCAAACTAGAAAACATCATACGGGGTGGGAAGCTGGCATAATGATTAAGGTGTTTTCCTTATACACACAAGGTGCAGGGTTTGATTCTCACATGGGGTAATTAGCTAGGCTTAAAATGGTTCACAAGGGCAGTTAGCCTAGTATTAGTCTATGAACTATGTTCTATGAACTATGTCACCATTAACTGTCTAACCATTATCAGTTCTTGTAGCACTCACTAGCTGAACCTGTACAACTTTACACAACTCACTGAAACACCAACCCACTTTAACAAAATCTCACATTCTTACCATCTACCACCAAAAAAATCTTTCAATCTCGCATACTACCTGATAACATTAGTGAACATCACTCAAATGATGTTATTAGAACTTAAATAAGAACTCATCTGTTCCCTGATATAATACAGTTTCCAAACGAACACATATGTTCATAGGTAAGTACTAGGCTATCGGCCTTAGGGCCTATACAAGCCTAACCATAATGATTCCCTGGCTATTGCTTCCCACAAATATTTACTTCTCAGTATCAACATATTCATAGAAACACTCAAACAAATAAACTGGCATCATCAAAAACATCTAACCCTAGCTGAAGCAACAGAAACCTTTAACACAATTTCTTAGGTATTCTAAATGCCCAACCCCCCCCCCCTCCAAGAATAACTATGTCAAAACAAACCACACACCTTGGTTAATTCAGACCACAAAACAGCTGATGAGGGAAAGAGATAGAGCCTAGAATCAGTGGCACTAGAAGTGAACACCTCAAGTATTCGAATACTAAAGAACTGTACAACATCAAGTCAAAATGTTGTTTATAAAAGACAAAAATGTATATTTTTCCTTACAAGATGACTCTAAATCAAACTGTAAGATTAGATAAAAGGTACATTACTGTAGTTATCTGTAAACACTGTATGCCATGAGACTGAGAAACAAAAGTCTTAATTACCCAAGCTCATGCTTCAATAGGTGTCAGTCTCACCCTTATGAGCCAAGTCTTGTGCACTGTTCAGCATGAATTCTCCAAATACTGTAAGGTTTTATTATATGTTCACAATATTCAAAAAACTGTCTCCATTAACATTTCTTATCAAGTTGATGTACATCATTCTAATTGTCCTGAACAACATAAACTAACATAGTCTCTAGATGACCTATTTTCAGACTCAGGCTCGAGTCATCTCTGAAGTAACAGGTCAAACAAACTTATTAACCTTAACTTCTCTGCTATCCTGAACACAGTATATTATATTCTCTTTTTCAGTAATTTTCCTCTATTGACTATATCCACCCCTTATTCCTTGATCCTTAGGCTCCGTCTTGTTTTTAGCTTAACTTATCTCTTGATTCTTTCCTTGAGAAAAGAACATAACAAGCACTCTCTGCAATCTTCCCCTGACAAACTGTTATTTCAACATTCAATGGAAGATTCTTTGTTTCTGCTTTCTAAAATGTATGCATAAATAAAACGCCATTTCCTAGCCGGCAAGTTCAACATTCAGTAAAAGATTCTCTGTTTCTGCTTTCATAGGTTGGTACTAGGCTATCGGCCCTAGAGCCTATACAAGCCTAGCCATAACAATTCCCTGGCTATTTCTTCCCACACTATTTACTTCCCTGGACCCCTGTCCAGCAGGGTGACTGACGTGATCCCTGGGGTGAATTTCCTTTCTCCCATCCAGTCATCAAGGTTCCTTTTGAAGAGGGCCAAAGAGGTGCTCTGCTTGACATGTATGGGCAGTCTATTCCTAAGTCTGGGGAGTCTCTGGGTCAGGAACCTATCCCTCCAGCATGTTTTGTTTATTGTGATGACAAGGTTTAGATCCCTGGCGCATGTGGCTCTGAGGGATTGGGATTTATTTAAGTGTAGCATGTCCAACAGCTCTGGGTTTGACAAGGCCTTGTATGTTAAGCAGAGATCGCCTCGGAGTAGACGATATGCAACAGAGTATAGCTGGAGTTTTTAAGTCGGTCAGCATAGGGCATCTGCTTTAGGCCTGTGATTCTTTTAGTGAGGTATTTCTGCGGCCTTTCCAGTTGTTGCAGATGTCTTGAGAGGTACATACCAAATGTGGCATTGTAATCTAAAATAGGTCTAATGAGGGATGAGTACAGTGGGGCAATGACCTCCTTTTTTTCTGGATGAAAAGCCCTTAGTGATGAGGTGTGCCACATAAAAGGATTTCCTGACTGTTGTGGCGATATGGTTATTGAAGGCGAGACCACTGTCCACCTGTGTCCCTAAGTCTCTTATCACTCTTTTGGTGTTTAGTGTACTGCCACCTATGTGGCAATTCACGGGTACATGTTTTTTCCCAAAGGGGATAACTATACATTTCTTGGCATTGAGCTTGAGCCCATGGCTCTGGCACCAAGCATCTGTTTCTGTAAGGCCCTTTTGTAGAGTATCGACATCATTTGGGGATTCAATAATGGCTCCCAGTTTGCAGTCATCTGTGAACTTTGTTAGCCAGAGTCCCTTAGTGTTGGCCTGTACTTCAGAGAAGTAGATGCCAAACAAGAGAGGTCCCAGGACTGAACCCTGAGGTACTCCACTTGTCACTTGTCTGGAGCTGGATTTGGAGTCAGCTACTTTTATAGTGTGGGTTCTGTCAGTAAGCCAGTTGGCAACCCATTGAGTGACATAGGGATTAATGCCCAGCTTAGTAAGTTTATCTATGATTCCAGAGTGGGGGGATGGTGTCAAAGGCCTTGGCGAGGTCCAGATAGGCTGTGTGGACTGCCTTACCCTCGTCCACGGCTCTGGAGACTGATTCAGAGAAGTCATTCAGATTCAGGAGACAAGATCGGCCCTTCACGAACTCAAACTGGGTGGGGTCCAGTGTTTTAAGGTTGCCATTGTCTTTGTTTATAAGTTCCATGATAATATGTTCCATGGCCTTGCAGATCAGGCTTGTCAGACTGATGGGGCAGTAGTTCCCGGGATCCACGGTGGATCCCCCCTTGTGGAGTGGGATAATGTAGCTGTGCGCCACTCAGTGGGCATGAAGCCTGAGGTGATGGTGTGATTAAACATGACACTTAGGTGAGGTGCCAGTTCATTTTGTAGTTCATGTAGTACACAGCCCGGGATATCATCTGGTCCCATGGATGCTGTATTCTTAGCTTTGGAGAGTGCGTTTTTTACCTGTGTGGCCATTATTACCAGAATTTGGCAATCCTCCGGTATTGAGATGGGCCATTTAGGGGGTGAGAGGGGGGTGAAGTTGGCACTGAATCAATCTGCCAGGATACTGGCAATATCCTTGGGATCAGTATATTTAATGCCATTCTGTTGTAGCTCAGAGCAGATCTGAGCATTGCCATTTAGATTCTTGACTTAGTTATGGAATGCCTTGTGGTTGTCTTTGGAATCTTTGGCAATTTTATTTTCGTAACTAGCTTTGGAGGATTCTATGAGGGATCTTAGCTTCATACTGAGGCTGATAAGAGAGTTTTTTGTATCCTGGCATTTTCCTCTTTTCTGCAACAGTTTCTTCCTTTTGTTGTAAAGTTTGTTTATGGCAGGGGACCACCAGATTGGGTTCCTTTTTTTGGAGGAGAGCATCTTGGTTGTATTTGGGATGGCACGATTCATGCATGAGTGGATGTACTTGTACAATGCCTTAGTGTAGGACTCAGCAGTCGAACTTTCAGTTCCCGTCTGCATGGGTGTCATGAAGTTTGTAACTTCTGACTTGAGTGGCATGAAGTTGGCTTTGGAGAAGTTTTTTATGGAGGTTTCCTTACTGGGGGGTGGGGGTGGGATGTGGATGTTAAGGGTGATTAGCTTATGGTCTGACCTGACCAACGAAGGGGTGACCATAGGGGTGGAGCATCGATTTCCCATGTTGGTAATGACCAGGTCTAGGATATTGGAGCCCCTGGTGGGACTATGGATTAGTTGATCCAGGGCAGTGGAATTTATGAATTCCAAGAACCGTTGGACAAAGGTGTTGGTACATGAGTGGTTTTCCCAGTTAATGGCAGGGTAGTTGAAATCACCCAGTATTAGGGTGTTTGGTTGTATATTAATATTTTCCAGTATGTTTAGAAATGTGTAGTGAGAATCTTGGGGCATGGTGGGGGATCTGTAGCAAGCTACTATTTAGATTGCAGTCTTACCTAGTGTTAGTTGCACCTGGAGAATTTCAGACGCATTGTGTTGGGCAACTAACCTCATGGTGTGAATATCCTTGGTGAATATGGACACTCCTCCACCTTTAGTGTTTCGATCCTGGTTTGGTGGCCGAAAAGTGTGGTAAGAGTTGTAGCCTGGTATTGCAGGGGTGCTCTCTGGAGCCTTGAACCAGGTCTCAGTTACTGCACAGATATCGATGTTCTCCATTTTTAGGAGTACCTCGAGAGAGTGCATTTTGAGGTTTAGACTTCTAGCATTGAGTAGCATTACCTTCAGATTTTGCATGCTTGTACCTGTTTTTTTCCTTTGAACTTTGCCTAAAAAAGGCACTATAGGGGTGGCAAGTGCCTTTGCCAGTAACCTGAGTCCCAGGGGTGACAGGTGCAGACTATCTCTGGCAAAGCATCATGGTCTGTCGATCATGTCGTCCCAGGCAGACAGATACTGGATCCCCTCTGAATGACACCAGATGCTTAGCCAATTGTTGAAGTCAATCATTTTGTCCTTATATTGTGGTATAATTCTGGGCGAAGGCAGGATGCTACTCAGGGCTAGGGTTATACCTGCCTGGGCCACATGATCCGAGAGCTCTTCCATGTCTCTTTTCATGTAGTCCAGGGACGTACGTCTCAAGTCATTCACTCCAACATGGACAATGACAGAGTCATATTTGTAGTTGTTGTGGAGTGATTTGAGTGCATGAGTTATGTGGTGGATCCTGGCACCCAACATGCAGCTTATTGTAATTTTCTCCTTGTTCAGCCAGGTGAGTGGGACATCAGTGTTCTTGACTATAGAGTCACCTATGACTAAAGTGTTAGGTACGTTGTCTTGCCTTAGGGGCTGTTGCTGGGTGGCACACTGGTGTTGTGAGCTATATGACACTTTGGTTGTGATTGGTGTTTATTTGAATTTCAGCTTCGGAGGTCCTTGTTGCTTGTTCAGTTTACAGTTAAGGGCCTCCGCATATGTGGATTTACTGTTGCTATGTGTGGGTGTTGGTGTTAGTTTAGAAGAGCTATGTGTTGCTTGAGGTGTAGTGCGGGTGTTAACCTTCTCCTCTTGACTGTCTAGCACAATCTTGGGTGGAGAGAGCTTTGCTTCCAGTTTGGCTATGTAAGTGCATCTCTCACAGGTTGTAGTGTTGGGTGGTAGGAGGAGAGGGTTGTCTGCGTACATGAGGCAATTGCTGCATTGCCCCAGTATGCCCAGATTCACCAGGTGGACAGGAGAAATCAACGGAAGCTGACCCTTGGATATGCCTTCTAAAATGTATGCATAAATAAAACACCATTTTTAGCTTATTTTATTCTTTTAGCCTATCTAATGTCTGTAAAATGAAAAACCCTGATCTAACAAAACCCAAAGACCTTCTTGGCATCAGTTAGCCATCTCCTAAACACTGCAAACCACTCTAAACCAACTCTATACCCAGTGACTCTGACTATAACATAGTCTACTCTTTTGACTCCCTTTTCATCCGTGCAGCTATTTCCTATCTTTGAACTAACCTCAGTATCCCTCTTACCCAATTTCACTCCAATCTCACTGAGTTTACTGCTTTCTCACTACAACCTGGCTCAACCATAACCATCTAAAAAAGTCATCCTTAAGCTTAATCCAAACACAGTAGCAGCTGACAATCTCCCAGCCAAATTCAATAAGCTAACCACAGATGCCCTAGCAGTCCCAACCTCCATAATCATCAGTAGGTCCATAACTGAATCCCAGATTCACAAAATTTGGAAGCAAAGTTACATATTACCCCTTCATAAAGGTGGCAGATCTAACAATCTTGGTATCTTCAGGCCAACTGTTACATTACCTCCATTATCAAAGATACTAGGAAGATGTGCTTACTCACAATTACTATTGCACCTTTTAGACTGAAGTCTACTTTCTAGTTCCCAGTATGGTGTTTGACCTAAGCATAACACAACTCCCTCTCTATCTTTTTCAAATTCTGTCATTCTACATAGTAATAACAACCTTTTGGTTTCTGGTACCTTTTTTGATCTCTCAAAGCCATATTACATAGTGTCTCATTCTAAAGTACTGCATAAACTTAATGCTTTCAACTTCTCTACTAACACTATCAAATGGTTCCAAAGCTACCAAAGTAACAGAATGCAGTGTGTCAAGTGGCAAATAGCTTACTCTTCCTTCTCTTCTTTTAACATATCTATCATTCAAGGATGTATCGTGGGCCCATTGCTGTTTAATATATGTGTCAGTGATCTACATACTGCTTCTGGCCCCTCCTCTCCTATTCAGTATGCAGATGACTCCACCCTTATCTGCTGTTCTTCATCCATTAGTGAACTGCAAGCCAAACTCTAGGAATCATAGTCTTCAAGAAGCAACAGCTCACGGCCAGAGCAAACACCAGAACCTGGATACAAATGATGTTCGAACAAAATCCTTTATTTACACCTTCGTTATCCACATAAAACGGACAGCTCACAAAACAACACTCCAATGAAGTCAAGCGCTTTCGCCCGGGCTCTCCCAGGCTTTATCAAGACAATTAGAAACTGGGAATACCTTCCATTTTTATATGCTTTTGGCCTCCCAATCATTCTATTATTAGTTATAATTGATTGCAATTACTTATGCTTAATTAAGCCATTTCTGATGCTTAAAGCTGTATTAGCAAATGCTTTTTGTCTTAAAAAATAGCTTCAATAACAGCGTTACACACACGTTTTCATTACTAAACAAAACATCATAATTTACCTTATTTGAATTTCATTAAACAACAAGCTTAAATGTAGCTTATAAAATTAAAAAGTTAAAAATTTTTTTTTTTTTTTTTTTTTTTTTTTTTTTTTTTTTGTTTATCTTACAAAAAATCAAATAGTTAAAAACTATTTAAACATATTGTGACTATAAGCAAGTCTTATCCAAATGGTATCCTTCAAATTTCTAAATGGTATTAATAAATAAACTGCTATAAAACAATACTTATTAATAAAAATAATAATAATACCGCGAGTAAATTCAATGTAGTAATGTCAGCTGCTTTTTATAAAAATAGAAAATCAATAGTTAAAAAAGTTCTGCTAAAACATATTATTAAAAACAATTTTTAATATTTATCTATTATATCTATTCAAATAAATGATCTCACTTTAATATAACTTGTGTAAATCTGACTTAGTGACAAAAACATTAATAGGACATTATGAACCTCTTAATACCTAATCAATGCTGAAACTATCATCCTATATTCATCCTTACCCACAACAAACAGACATGTTCATAGGTATAATATTGCTTAATTAAACAAAATACCATTAGGAACTTTAACAGCTTTACATGAGGTGATTATACTATAGCCTTGCTCTCCGCAGCTTAAGGGCACTGTTAATACTTATTAACGAAGGTGTAAATAAAGGATTTTGTTCGAACAGCATTTGTATCCAGGTTCTGGTGTTTGCTCTGGCCGTGAGCTGTTGCTTCTTGGTTGCATACGCTTTTCTGTTTTGGGATCATAGTCTTCAAACAAACTCTGACTACAACAACATGACCTAATACCGAATGCTAAAACCTGTACAACTTTACACAACTTATTGAAGCCCAACCCACAGGAGTCTGAATGGAGAGATGATAAAGGGGTCCAAGTAGAGAGATGATAAAATCAGCAGGCAAAGGAGAGTAGTATTGTTGGAACTGAATTCATCCTCAACTCTTAGTGAGTATCTTCATGAGGTGGACTCTGTTTTTATAAAGTCTCACCAAGATGGCACTGATAAATAGACTGTATTTTATATAGTAGATATTATGGACAGAAATAAACTTCCAAGAAAAAGAAATCCACAGCTCTTATTCTGGGTGTATAACAACTTTAATCTGACCTATTACTTTACAAGTTTTTTTTTTTTTTTTTTTGTGTGGTTATAAAAATGTTGGACGGATTTCTTTTTCTTGGAGCTTTACTTTGAGTTTATGGTATTTGTTCCTTTAATGGACTGAAATAGGTTAAAAAGAATAAAAAAGCTGGTTGCACAAGTCCCAAGATAAAAATTTGCCCAATCCTGGTATGTGCACTGGTAGCAAGACTGGAAGAAATGACAGTATAGAATCCTCAAGACACAGAAACATTCCTACAATGGGGTTAAGGCCTGGCTCAGAGGGAGGATTCCCCTCCCCCCATCTCTGCTATAGGAGGAAGTAGTAGTCCACAAAAAAACACAAAAAGTGACAAACCAAAAAAGAGCCATAAAGATGACAGAGAGGACTATTGATTATAAAAACAAATCATGTATTGCTACTATTATGCAAGAAGCCCAGAGTTTCCAGATAGAAGATAGTCAAAAAGATTAATAGAGAAATTAGAGAAAAAAATACTTGCACAAGAAAAACTGTCAAAAGCTTCAAATGCAAACTTGTGTTCATTAATACACCAAATTCATGAAAAACTTTCTATAGACCGAGACATTTTTGGGAAATTTAGAAAAAGAAGCAACTGAGGAAGTGCAAAAATGTAAAGAACAAAACCTAGAGATTTATGAAAGGGGACATGAGAAAGAAATAGATCTGTTATGGTACAATAGTTATACAAAGGTGAAAGCCAAACTAATTAGTACAAAAAACACAGTTGCAAAGATATTTGAAGAGAAATAAAGTCAAAATCAAAGATATATGGAAAATCAAAAAAAATAGGACAAATTGGAAATGTATAACAGAAGATTAGTAAAGTAGAAGTTAAACATATACAAGCTGAAGTTATGGAATACCTGTGAAGTGAAGGATTTAGTGTAGAAAGTCTAGCACAAGTTATATCACAGCATGATGAAACAATGAGTCCCCAACATAAGGAGAAACAGGTGGAGGGAAGGCATCTGAAAAAGAAATATGGACATGGAAAAGAAAAAGCGATTTAATATGTTTTTTTTTTTTGTTTGTTTGTTCCAAGGTGAAAGCAAAACTAATTAAGACAAAAAAGCAGCACCAAAGATACTTGAAGAGAAATACAAGCAAAGGCATCTGGATATGGAACATTTAACAGTACAAAAAAATCAGAAAACAAAGGAGGAAAGTAGAAGAAAAAAATAGTAATAGAGAAGTTAGAGAGAAAAACTGAACTTACAGATTACCTGCAAAGTGAAGGATTTAGTGTAGAAAATTCAGCTCTGGCAAAGTGACAGCATGATGGAATAGAGTCCTCAAATTAAGTAGAAACAGGTAGAATGGGAAGCATCTGATCACTTGCCACATGAAGTTACTCTGGAGCCTTCAACAGGAAACCTGAACAAAAGTTCAGTTGGATTTGCACAGCTAGGGAAGGAGCAGGAAATGGTGACAGCTGTGATGCAGCCAATGTTGTGGAGTAGTTCCCCAGTGAGTTCCTATATCGATGCAGGATGCAGCTGAAGAGAATCCTGGGGATTCACTAAACCTTGTGTAGGCTTAGCGCGAAGCCTACATGGAGTTTGTGTTAGGACCATCAGCAGCAGCGCTAATTGCATATGCATGCTGAGCATCATGCTTACATGAATACAAACTTGGTTTCATGGCTAGCAACAGAGTTGCTAGCCCGAAAACCATGTAAAGCAGCATGAACACCTGCAGATATGCAAACATTTTTACCTATGGGCAAACTAGTTCTGCAGGATTGCACAAACAGTCACAATGACTACCAGGACTTAACATAAGGCGTTGTATACAGTTCTAATGCATTATAGGAAAGTGTAGTCAGTGCAGAGTAGTGTGCAAACCTGTTTTAGGCATACTGAATAAAAGTTTTGTTAGTGATTTGTGGACACATGCTGGTGGGCATTCTGCATACCATCTACCTGAGTACACAGGTTGCATACCACTTGGTCAGCTCACAGGAGTGTGCTGTCCATATTGTAATTATCTTGTGTATTTGCTTTCATAAAGGAGCTAATCCCCATGATTTTTGTTCATCTACTGAGTCTCCATGGCTCTTATAACAATCCTTTGTGTGTGTTAACAATGTCTCCATTATACTAATACAAATCTTGGATTCAGTGATTGTCCACAATTTGCAGTTCTTCATAAAGGTGGTTTGACAAAGGATGTGTAAGTTAGTCTTGACTTCTGAGACTGAAATAATGGACAGGAAAGGACCTAGTACATAGTTCTGAGGTGCGGGCCTGGTCACTGGACTCTAGATAGAAGTGACTTCACACACTTCGACATTATCTGTCATGTATGTGACCCATTTGTCTACCCATCTGGTGATGTAGGTGTTTATGCCCACTTGAGACAGTTTCTCTGTAATACCTGAGTGTGGATTAGTATCAGATTCCTTGGCCAGGTCAAGTTATTCAGGATGATAGATTTTTTCCTCATGCATGCCTTTGATGACCTTCTTGAAGACATCAAACAGATGTAACAGGCATGATGTAGCCTTAACAAATCAACCATGGGTTTTGTGCACAGTCGGTAGATTACCTGTGTCCTTTTTGATAAGGTCCATGATGACTCAGTTTGCCTCACAGATGAGGAGAGTCCGGAGTATGGGTGTATGATTCCATGCATCGGGTGATGGCCCCCCCCCCCCACAGTCAGAAGGATGACTGTTGCTGTACATCCTTTTATGAGAACATAAGCTGTTTTGAATTAGGGATCCAAGTGTGTCTGGTAGGTCAAATTTAAGTCACACTGTAAGCAACTTGTGATATTGTCAGGGCCCATTGATTCTGTGTTAGTAGCCATAGAGAGCTCACAGATGAGCTGCCTTCCTGAGCAAAAAAACTGAGCAATGTTTGCATGTATACTTTGGTTGATGGCCAGTGGCGACAGAGGAGTGAAGTATGACGCAAACTGTCAGCTAGCAGATTGTCTGTTTACTCTGGTTGAGTAGGTCTGGTGGCATCCACAAACAGCTCTGTGCTTAGCTGTGTATTCCCCCTTAACATTTTTCATTTATTGAAATAAATGATTTGTGAAACCACCTCCAAATACAACCTTGATCGTGCATCACATTTCACACACCAGTACTGTTTACATAGTCATAGAGCTGTACCAGTGTCATGTAATTACATCAGTTGCACAACATATGCCTATATGTGTTTAATGGGAAAGCTGTGTTTGAGTTACCTGATGCAATATAAGGACACGTTACAAATCAGTTGTTTGTGACTCATGCAAAACATTTCCTGACACAAATGCTGTCACACAGTGGTGCTGCTGACCACCTCAGTAATCATTGGGAATAGCATCACAACTGTACATACAATGAATCCCACAAGATTGCAATTGAATTAAATCATATTTCTGTGTTTAAACCGGTGTTACATTATGTGGCTGAAACAAGACTTATGTGCTCATATAATCAGTAAGAATTTATATTGATGTCTGTCATAGAGCATTTAGTGATGGTAAATAGACACATTCACACTTGTAACATACTGCAAGTGTCACTGTGATGGTGGAATGAGAACTGTGTAGAATGTTGATCTGCTCCACTACAGCAACACATGTCCTAATAAGCCAACATGCAGTGGTCTGGAAATGACTTGCAGTGACTCATGGAAGGACTCTGCTTCATGGTATGCATATGCATATTTGACATGAGGACATCCTCCACTCCTCTGCAGGAAGGATGCCATGTGACCAGAAGAAAAAAGAGGATGATGGATGCTTGGTGCTACATTAAAGGTTCTCTTAAATGGTAGTAAAATGAAGAGTGAGTCAAAAGATCATACAATGACCATAGTGTATCACCAACCACACACACACACACACACACACACACACACACACACACACACTCCAGTAGAATGGGCCTGATTTGAACATTACACCTGTGTAAGTATAGAAGATGAATACAATGTGATGTAACACTAGCACCACCACATATGTCTGACTTTAACACCATCACTTCACACTTTATTGAGTATGATACCATAATTTTTTGCTGAGAAGAACATGTTGGGAGGATTGTCTGATACTGATATGGAGTTGCATCTCTGTGTAAAATTGTCTCAAAAGTAATATTTGGATATATGCACACTCAACTTGCCTGCTGTCAGATTAAAACCCCAATATATCTAGGTAAAGCAGCTTGAGAACACACTACTTAATGTTACTGTCACTGCACAGGCTTGTCTTGAATACTGTCAGAGTGCATGTTATACAGGATTACATCATCAGTGTATGTTACAAGAAGATGTTTGGAGGAGTGTCTGACATAGCTGTGGACTCGCATGTAGTTCTAAAATTGTCAACATGCTGATTGTTGAATACACATGTAAACCAGTTGACCATGGTGAGATTAGAACCCCCTACCTGACCATCTACAGAGTTCAGTACTTAACGCAAGTGCCACAGCACATGTCTGGCTTTTGAAGTGTCTGGCAACATTTTATAGCTGATGACATCAGCAAAGTCTGTTGAGAAGGAGATGGTAGTAGTGTCTCACCTGCTGGTCTAACGTGACCCTTGAATGCCAGCCAAGTGAATTCACACACACACACACACACACACACACACACACACACACACACACACACACACACACACACACACACACACCAGTTGACTGCAGTGAGAGTAGGACTCCTACCTATCTACAAAGCTCAGTACTTAATGCAAGCACCACAGCAGAAGTCTGTCTTTTATAGCATCAGACAACACTTTATAGTTGATGACAGCAGTGTCTGGCGAGAAGAAGATGGTAGCAGGAGTGTCTCATGTGCTAGTCTGAAATGGTCTCTTGAATGTCAGCCAAGTGAACAGAGACACACACACCAGTTGATTACAGTTAGAGTAGAACCCCTACCTATTTGCAGAGCAAAGTACTTAACACAAGTGGCACAGCACAAGTTTGGCTTTTATAGAGTCAGAAAACACTTTATAACTGATGACATCAGCACTGTCTGATGAGAAGAATATGGTGCTAGGAATGTCCCCTATGCTGGATTAAAGTTGCTTCTTGAATGTCTACCAAGTGAACACAAATTCCCACACAAACGCACCATCTGACCACAGTGAGAGTAAAACCCCTACCTGTTTGCAGAGCACAGTACTTAACATAAGCACCACAGCACAAGTCTGACTTTTACAGTACTGCTGGACAATTTATAGTGGATGACATTCTCAATGGATATTTCAGAGAAAATATTGAGAGGCCTGTATGAAACTGCTGGTTAGCCATGTATGACTGTCAAACTTTGTTCACCATGGGACTGGATTGCTGATGGTAGAATACACACTTATGCTCTTCTGACTACACACATACAGCATTTGATGCAGTGAGATTACAACCCCTACTTAACTAGGTGCATCAGCTAGAAAACTCAGTAATTAATGCAAGTGCTAATGGCACAAGTCTGACTTTTACAAAGCTGATGGACATTTTATAGTGGATGACATCCTCACTGGATGTTTGAGAGAAGATATTGGGAGGCATGTATAAAATTTCTGGGTAGCCATGTCTGACTGTAAAAATTATTTGCTGTCCATGGGACTAGATTGCTGACAGTAGGGTACACATGTATGCTCTTCTGACTGTATATATATATATATATATATATATATATATATATGTGTGTGTGTGTGTATATATATATATATATATATATATATATATATATATATGCGTGTGTGTGTATATAAATATATATATATATATATATATATATATATATATATATATATATATATATACACACACACACACACACACACACACACACACACACACACACACACACAGTAGCTGACTGCAGTGAGATTTAGAAACCCCTACCTTTCTAGGTACAACAGCTAGAGAACTCTGTACTTACCACAAGCACCGCGTACATGTCTTGACTTTTACAATGCTGCTAGACAGTTTAATTTCAGTATAGGTTTTATACTATTTTTTTTTTTTACATTTAATCCTGGAGGTTTATCTACCCTAAAATAATTAATCCAATTATACTCTGTAATTTCTGTCTTAGTAACTAAAGCTTCTCCCCTCAAATCATTACTTATTTCCTGTACTACTCTAAATTTAAATCTATGGTCAACCCCAAGCATCATAATATGTTTACTTAGTGAATTACTTTCCACCCTTCTTCTTATTTCAGACGAATTTGACCTTATGCTTTCTGTTAACTTCTGATTAGTTTTGCCTATATTGAAACTATCACATTTCATACAATTAGCAATGCATACTATGTTTTCTGTAGTACATGTAGCAAATATATTAAAGTAAATAATTCAATATGATTACAAAAAGAACAATTAAACAATAAGAAAATAATAATGATTTGAGGGGAGGAGATTTAGTTACTAAGACAGAAATTGCAATTGCAATATTGAAATTAACGAGATAATTTTTAATTTAATACAGTCTTTTTCTTAATTGTATGGTTATGCATTGTCATGTGACCAATTAATAAGTAATTGTTTGTTGGCTGTTGATATAAATGGTGATGTCACAGGAATGTTTTATGTATAGCATTGAGAAAGAATTGGATGTAACTCAAAAGCTTTGCCGTTTTTATTGTAATTTTCTACCTTATTATAACTATATAGATGGTTGAATCCCTGCCTTTTTACTTTGTGGACTGTTCGTGTAGCATTGGAGTCTCAGTTGGACACCTGGAGAGTATTTTCTTGTTTGCATCTTCTTCTCTTTTCTTGGTGACATGTCTTATTAAGCCAGCTTAATGGATTTAAAGCCTGGTTGCTCTGTTAATATGGGTACAGCTAACACTCGTGGAACTGCTTCTCTACAGAACTTCCTTTGGTTAGTAGTAATTCTCTTTTCAATTTATGTACTGACAATATTGATAACTGTAGAGATAATATCTCAGCTAATAAAGAATGTGCTGAGCTGTTGCAGTTAATATGTATTTTGGAGTCTAACATTCAGCAATTTAAAAGTGGCAGTGCTTAAATTTTAATGCTTGCTGATGGGAATTGTTCCCCGAGGGCTTTGGATCACAAAAATGCCTACATATGGCAATAATCATCCTTAACTGTTAAGCAAAGGCTGGAACTTAATATGAAACTAGCTGCTGATTATATGCGCCTAATGAATAGTTATTTTTCTAAAATTTAAGCCGAATTGTCTACTGAGAATGAAGCTTCGGAAGATAAGTTGGTACAGTCAATGGGCTTTCATGATGTTTTACATGAGTTTAATAGCATGTTGGAAAAGGTAAAGACATTTGAGGAGATATTAATACAAAAACACGTAAGCTAAAACCGGGACCTCTGTGATTTTAAGAGCCAACATGTTTTTTTTTGGCCAAACAGATAAAATGTGTGAGGTTATCAGTTGCTGCTTCCTCTGAGTCATCTGTTCATCCTGTTTACTCAGTGTGTACGTTAACGAACCAAAGGAATCTGTAAGATGCAGTGAAGCTGTCTGTAATTTAGACAGCTTTTCATCTGATGTTATTAATAAAAATAAAATGCTGCTAGATCTCTCACTGCAGTGGTCGCTGAAAATACTTTACCTTCATGCAAAGAAAATAATCGGGTCTCTTGTGAATAGATTTTTTTATCAGCTGTGAGGATACAACTGCATTTGCTGATACAGGTGCAGAAGTTAGAAAAAGGAAGAAGAAGAAAAAAGTAAAAACTGGGGATTCCAAACACAGCAACAACCAATAACTCCAAAAATCAGTTGGAAGGAAGCACAAAAGGTCACAGTACATGCCAAAATTTAATGTCACACAAAATTTAATGCTGGCAACACTCCACATACGTTTTTGTTCACAAGAATGTCATCAGAATAATGTCTTACCAACTAAAACCCCATAAATAGTTTCCCCACTCATTGAATATCCAATAAAACACAAGATAAAATTTAAAAATACAAGTTAATATAACAACACATTGCCACCTAGTGGAAAAAATAATGCTCACAATCCCTAAAAACTCTCATCATGTAAAATAACATTTTGACATAACGTCCCTCAACAATAACCATTAATCATAAGGCAAATATACATAGAAGAGTAAATTCATAAGAGATATTTTTTACTAAAAACTCAACCTATATAGAAAAAAAGAATATAAATAACATATTATAGCTTAGCAGACCTAAGTTTAAGTAGAGGTGCTATTGAAATATTTTCATTTAAACCGGGGTTCCTGCCTGCATCTAGGGTGATTTGCCATAATAGTTCCCTTCGGGGGTCCTGCCTGCATCTAGGGTGATCTGCCATAATAGTTCTCTGTACTCTAAAATAGTCTCCCAGGCACCCCCCCCCCTCACATCAGTCAAAGCCACCTCCAAAAAAAAAATACATACGATGCCCTTGGGCAATCTATAGAATGCTTATACAATGCGTTATTAACATTTCCTTTCCTAACATCATAAATGTGCTATTATATGCATCTTTTTTAATTTTCGCTCTGCTTTGCCCACATAAAAGGCATCACACATCTTACAAATTATCAGGTACACTAGACCACTGGTGTTACAATTAATAAAACTTTTACCATAAATCCGTTTATTCCTACTCTGTAAAAAGACTCAATCAGTGTTAGAAATAAACGCACACTGTGTGCATGATCCACATTTATATGTACCTTTCCTCTTTGTAGCATTACCAGCCATTGATGGCCTTACCCCATCAAACAAATCCTTCAAATTTTTACCCCTCTTATAAATAATCTTTAGGGGTCCCTTGTTAATACCCTTTAGATCAGCAAGGGAAGTGAATATATTCCATTCCTTAGCAATCGCGTCCACTACCCTCTTTGAATCCAAATTAAAATCCAAGGTGAGGGTTCTTGAATAAACAGAGGTATCAGATTCAACTGGAACATATTGGTTTATTTCAAACCCCTTACCCAACAATGAGTAGTATCTGGAAGAACGTAAATTGCTAACATATGTACGAATGTCCATCAACACTTCCCTCGGGTAACCCCTTTCCAAAAATAAACTTTCAATAAAATCACACTCAAGTTCAAAATCATCGTCCAATGAAGTTATCCTAGATGCACAAATTAATTGACACTTATAAATATTCTTTTTTTGTATATAAGGATGGACAATCAAGAAATAAAAATAAAAATTTGAAAAAGTGCCCTTTTGGAACACTTTTGACTTGATACCCCCATTTATCTTAACAAAAGTCACATCAAGAAAATCAAGCCTATCTTTGTTACTTGAGCTAGTAAGCTGCAAAAAAGAGGTAGTGGTGTTCAAATAATATAAAAGCTCCTGTAACTTTTCCACTGTATCCTTCCAAAAAATACATATGTCATCTAAAAATCTCTGGTAGTGAGACCAACAGCCACTGTATTCAGAGTTAAAAACAATTTCTTTCTCCCACCATGCCAATTTTTAAGGATTTAAGCCAGCTGAATCCCTCCTCTCACAATTTTAAGTATAATCTTACAGCTGGTGAGTGGATGGTGTTAAAGGACCTTAAACATAATCAAAAGGTGTGGGTAATGAAACCTGATGTGAGGGGTCAGTTTTGATGGACATTGTGGTGTACGAAGGGAAGCTGTTAGATATTTTGGGCGATTTGAGTACTTATAGGAGGGTGTCCAGAAATTAGATTTTTGTAGCATACAAAAAGATAAATTTGGTCATTAATGATCTTTTATTGGAAGGAATGATAGATCTGGACATTTTTAAGTACTTGTACGTGGCCCAGCCAAGGATTGCTACCATCTTTGGGATACCCAAAGTACACAAGGACCCAAAAGACCCCCCTTCAGACCAACTGTATTGGCTGAAGAGTCCAAGATGGTCCCAATATCAAAATATTTTGACAATTAAAATCCATTTGGGGCATGGAAAAAAACAATTATGAAGGACTTCTGGGATTTTCTGAAAGGGGTGGCATTGGACCAATCTTTTGACAATATTATTTGTGTCACAGTTGATATAAAAAATGTTTTCACCATTATACCCCAGGACCTAGGGTCACATTGGTTGGAATAGGCCTTAGTTGGTAAAGCTTGTCCAACTACTGATCAGCTGCATGTTATTCTACAACTAATGGAGTTAATATTAAAAAATAACTATATATTTTATGGAAGTGAATTCTTTCATCAAATTAAGGGTGTGGTGATGGGGGCAAATTGTGCCCCCATCTATGCTAATATATTCTTGGCATGGTGGGAGAAAAAAATTGTTTTTAATTCTGGATACAGTGGCTGTTGGTCTCACTACCAGAGATTTTTGGATGACATATGTATTTTTTGGAAGGATACAGAGGAAAAGTTACAGGAGTTTTTTATATTATTTGAACACCACTACCTCCTTTTTGCAGTTTACTAGCTCAAGTAACAAAGATAGGCTTGATTTTCCTGATGTGAGTTTGGTTAAGATAAATGGGGGGTATCAAGTCAAAAGTGTTCTGAAAGGACACTTTTTCAAATTCTTATCTCCATTTCTCGAGTGCACATCCTTATATACAAAAAAAATAATATTTATAAGGGTCAATTATTTCATGCATCTAGGGTGACTTCATTAGATGATGATTTTGAACTTGAGTGTGATTTTATTGAAAGTTTATTTTTGGAAAGGGGTTACCCGAGGGAAGTGTTGACGGACATTCATACATATGTTAGCAATTTACGTTCTTCCAGATACTACCCATTGCTGGGTAAGGGGTTTGAAATAAACCAATATGTTCCAGTTGAATCTGATACCTCTGTTTATTCAAGAGCCCTCACCTTGGATTTTAATTTGGATTCAAAGAGGGTAGTGGACGTGATTGCTAAATAATGGAATACATTTACTTCCCTTATTGATCTAAAGGTTATTAACAAAGGACCCCTAAAGATTATTTATAAGAGGGGTATAAATTTGAAGGATTTATTTGATGGGGTAAGGCCATCGATGGTTGGTAATACTACAAAGAGGAGAGGTACATATAAATGTGGATCATGCACACAGTGTGCGTTTATTTCTAACACAGATCGGGTCTTTTTTACAGAGTTGGAACAAATGGATTTATGGTAAAAGTTTTAGTAATTGTAACACCAGTGGTCTAGTGTACCTGGTAATTGGTAAGATTTGCGGTGCCTTTTATGTGGGCAAAATGGAGTGAAAATTAAAAAGATGCATATATGAGCACATTTATGATGTTAGGAAAGGAAATGTTAATAATGCATTGTATAAACATTCTATAGATTGCCCAAGGGCATCGTATGTATTTTTTTGTTTTGGAGGTGGCTATGACTGATGTGAGGGGGGGTGCCTGGGAGATTATTTTAGAGTATAGGGAACTATTATGGCAGATCACCCTAGATGCAGGCAGGACCCCTGGTTTAAATGAAAATATTTCGATAGCACCTCTACTTAAACTTAGGTCTGCTAAGCTATAATATGTTATTCATATTCTGTTTTTTTCTATATAGGTTGAGTTTTTAGTAAAATATATCTCTTATGAATTTCCTCTTCTATGTATATTTGCCTTATGATTAATGGTTATTTTTGAGAGACATTATGTCAAAATTTTATTTTATATAATGACAGTGTTTTTAGGAATTGTGAGCATGACTTTTTCAACTAGGTGGCAATGTGTTGTTATATTAATTTGTATTTTAAAATTTTATCTTGTGTTTCATTGGATATTCAATGAGTGGGGAAACTATTTATGGGGTTTTAGTTGTTAAGACATTATTCTGATGAAATTCTTGTGAATGAAAACGTATGTGGAGTGTTGCCAGCGTTAACTTTTGTGTGACATTAAATTTTGGTGTGTACTGTGACCTTTTGTGCTTCCTTCCAGCTGGTTTTTGGAGTTACAAAAAGGAAGAAGCCAAACCAGGGAGAAGAATCAACAAAGGGAATGGGCCTTATCCCTCACACGAACACAGATGGAATCTCAAGAATCTGTGAAGGTAGGACCAATTACACAAAGCAAAGTTTCCAACAAGTAAATGTTCTTGGTTCTACTGTACATAATCTTTCTAAATAGTCCCCCCCGTCCACAAGCGAATGAAAAGTTTTAGATAAAGGGCTTACATTTGTACCCTTTGTTCAGGACAATATTAATGATATACTAATTTACCTATGCTTATTTGTACAGAATGTTGAACTGAAATTACTATATAAAAATGAGAATGTCATAAATGATCAATTAAAGAAAACTAGTACATTCATTCCTTATAGTACACCAACAATCAAAGCCTTCTATGATGTGTGGTGAAGATGAGTTTTATAAAATGTATTTTGATAGTAAGTATGATAAGTTCTATAATTTGGCTTTTGATGAAATGGAGCCTTGTTGAATTTGTGTGCTAATGATAATATCATTATAAATCAGGCAGATAAAGGTGGTAACATTGTTATTATGGATAGAGGGCAATATTTTAGTTGGATATATGATTTATTATTTGACATGATCACTTTTATAAATGTTGATAGAATGTATTTAAATAGCATTATTTATAAAGTGAATACTTATTTGTATGATTTACTTATGGAGATTTTTATAACTCCAGACATTTAGAACTATTTATGTATAGCCAATCTTGTTGCTCCTATAATTTATGGGTTGCCCAAGATTCATAAAAATCTTAATATTCCACCTATGAGACCTATAGTCTCGGGCAACAGCTGAGTCATGGCGGCTATTTCTAAATATTTGCAAAGTCAATTAAGTGGGGTGTTACAATTTAGTAAAATCTATATTAAAGGAGAATAACAGGATATTAAAGCAGATTGCTCAACCTGCTGTCTCTTTTACTCCCTGTTATTTTATCCTGGCTCAAAAAATAATCACCACAACTTTAGAATGTAATCCACTGTACTGTGTTTACCTTGTAGGCTTCCTACCTTTCTGTATTGTTTTAGTTTCAGTTTGAAAACCCAGTTGAAAAACCTCTAGCTGACTCTTAATTGCTGTCATGCCTGCCAAACTTCTTCCTGTAGTTACCAGGATGTCTCCTCCCACAAAGTGAAGTAACCACCAGGAGCGGCCTTAGGTCAACTGGTGCCCTAGGCAAAAGGACTCCACGGTGCCCTACCACCATCACCTGGTGCCCCCATCCTGGTCTAACTACATTAAATAAATACTGGAAAAGTGCCCCTGCTAGAGCGGCACCCTAGGCGGCCACCTAGTTGGCCTATGCCTAAGGCCGGCTATGGTAACCACTGCCTTATTTGCATGCTCTATAGAAGAGGCAGTGAACCTCCCACATAGTGATGTCAGAGCTCCTTTGCCTAGCCCACTCTATTGTAATCTAAATGACAAACTATAATCTCAATTATCTGAACAGCCCTACTAATATGTGACAAAGTTCAGTGAGGAAATACAGGCAACAGTACAGTAACAGCTACATGAACAAAGAGCATACATTTGCAATGACCATGCGCACACATTAATTGCATTTTTTACACAGGAAGCAGGTGTCTGTCACAATTAATAGACAACACTACATAAG
The DNA here is from genome assembly GCF_019279795.1 of Protopterus annectens. NCBI lineage: Eukaryota > Metazoa > Chordata > Ceratodontiformes > Protopteridae > Protopterus > Protopterus annectens. Next base: position 1,273,653,238 of record NC_056725.1, on the reverse strand, counting down.
ATTACATGGAATATGTGATACCTTAATCTTAAATTGCCACTTAAAAAAAAGCGACTACTGTCATGCAAGTATGTGAAATATATCATGTTTATAGTCTATCAGTTATTAGCTATTTAACCAAACTGGAAGGAAAGAAACTGGGAGTTTGATGGTTTGCAAAACTGTGATTTCTCCCAGTGCTATGGACCTCAGATCTAAATTTGACAACAGGAGGAGTACAACAAAAAAGTGCCCCACTGTAAGGAATAGGCTGTGACAAAACAGTACATTAGTCAGATCACCTGCTGTGAGCTGCCAGTCACATGCAGATAATGGGTCATATTACCCTTAGCACTTTGACAACCAGGGAAGGTAGATGTAAAGGGGAGGGGAGATACCTTGAGCTACAATTCGGGCTTCACAAAAGAAATCAAGTTAGCATTTCTAAGAGGAAGCAGCAATAAAATGCACTTTTCAGTTCTGTTCTGTGGTATTTGGACTGCTTATGTTTGAAGTAGTCATTGAAAAAGGAAAAAAATGTTAACCAAAACTAGGTGACTGCAACACAGCAGTGAATGGCTGTAAAATCAGTGCAGTGACAGGAGCTTTAGGGAAAAAGTGGCAGACATGATGCAATAATTTAGAGACAAACAATGAAGTCTGGGATACCTAGAGGCAGACTAAACAATCAGAATTATTTCAAGATGCCATGGTCAGACTCAGAAATTATGTATAGAAATATCTAAAAACCTGTAAATAGTCCCAGAGTGGTGTTAAAATGTAGGAAACATCAAACCATGATGAAATAAACATTTTTTTAGTCTGTGGGTGTGGCTCTCCTTTAAGGACTCTAATGATTTCCTCCAGACTTTTATGTATGGTCTACTAGCTATAAGAGTACTAAATTTACACTTGTAACTCTAGATATCAAGTCTCTATTCACTGTAATACCTAATGATATTGGAGTACAACATATATGAAAGTTTTTACATGATCATAGTGAATATTCAAGGATTAAGAATGATTTGATTTGTTCAATGCTTGATATTGTTTTGGGAAATAATGTATTTATATTTGGTGGTACACCGTATCACCAATATTTAGGGATAGCCATGGGTACCCTGGTAGCAAATAGATATGCTAACCTAGTTCTTGCTAATTGAGAGAAAAAGCACATTTACACTGAGTATTCTTTTGGAACTTTTATAGATCAATGGTTAGCATACTATAAGCATTTTGTTGATGACATTGTTTCATATGGATAGGTAATGTGAATGAATTGGAAGATTTTTATTATGAGATTGCAATGTACAACAGATTTTCTTGTCTTTGATTTTAAGTACTCTAAAATCAAGATAGATTTCTTGAATATACCAATTATGTTAAGTAGAGAGAAGATTGCTACAATTATACATAGGAAAAATGTACAGACAACTAGTTTTTTACACTTTAATGGTATGCATCCTAGATATATTTTTGGGAGTGCGATAAAAAGTCACTTTACTAGAGCTAGTTGACTTAATACTAACCAAGATCTTTTTTTTCTGAGTTAAATAACATGTCTAGAGATTTTGAGGCAAGAGGTTATGCTAATACATTAATTGAACAGAATAAGCATATTATTTTTAATGAACGTAAGAATCTAGGAAAACCTTATTTCTCTGATAGAAGTAGTGTGCCAGTAAGGCAGGCTAAAGTGGATACTGAGATTAGATATATTACTAAATATAACAGGCATGTTTCTATGATTAGACCTGTGATATGTAAACATTGGCCCATCTTGCAATCTAATCCCAAAATAAGAGGGATAGTGGTTGAGAAACAATCTTTAACATTTAAGAAAGAAAAGAATTTGAAGCAAAAGCTATACTATAAAGAGTTAGTATTCCAGTGTCAACGTATATTAAAGGTTAATAGTCAGGGTACTGTTCTATGTTTAATTGTTCATTATGTAATAATATTAATACTGAAACTTCTTTTCTATAAAAAAAGTATTTTCTTTTAATACATTTGCTACATGTACTACAGAAATATAGTATACATTGCTAATTGTACAAAACGTGATAGTTTCTGCATGGCCAAGACCAATCAGAAGTTAAAGGAAAAAGTAGGATCACATTTGTCCAAAATAAGAAGAGTGGAAAGTAATGCACTAAGTAAATATAGTATGATGCTTGGGGTTGACCATAGATTTACATTTAGAGTAGTACAGAAAATAAGTAATGATTCCAGGGGAGAAGATTTAGTTACTAAGACAGAAATTGCAGAGTATAATTGGATTAATTATTTTACGGTAGATAAATCCCCAGGATTAAATGCAAAAGAACCATATAAAACCTATATTGAAATTAAGGAGATAATTTTTATAATATTAATATTTTTAATCGGCTGTTGTATATAATTATTTTTAATATAATACATTTTTTCTTAATTGTATGATTATGCATTGTCATGTGACCAATTAATAAGTAATTGTTTGCTGGCTGTTGATATATATGGTGATATGGTAGGAATGTTTTACGTATAGCATTGAGAAAGAGTCAGATGTAACTTGAAAGCTTTGCAGTTATTATTGTGATTTTCTACCTTATTAAAACTATATAGATGGTGGAGTCCCTGCCTTTTTTCTTTGTGTGTGTGTTGACTTTTACAATGGTGCTGGGCAATTTATAGTGGACAACATCATTATTTCATGTTTAAGCAACGATGTTGGGAGGCCTATATGAAATGGATGGGTAGCCATGTACGTCTGACATAATATTTGCTCTCCATGGGACTGTATTGCTGACAGTAGGATGCACACTTTTATGGATTCTTTGACTAGACACTCACACACACACACACACACACACACACACACACACACACACACACACCACACAAACATCAGTTGACTGCAGTGAAATTAGAAACCCTATCTAACTAGGTACATCAGATAGAGAACTCAGCACCTAACAGAGGCACCACAGCACAAGTCTGACTTTTGCACCAATGCTGTACAATGTGTGGTGGATGACATTCTCATTATATGTTTGCAAGAAGATGTTGTGAGGCCTGTATGAAATGGCTAGGTAGCAATATACGACTGTCAGAATATTAGCTTTGCATGGGACTGGATTGATGATAGTAGGATATAGATTGATGTTACTCTGACAATGCACACTTACACATACATAGAGACACACACATAATGTAGCTAATGTGCTAATTTAACACATGTAAGTATTTTGTTCCCATCTGCAAAACACAGTATTTAATGATTGCAACACCCCTGAAGTATGTTTTTGCCTTTCCGTAGTGGTCTTTATAGATGATGCCATCATCATTAAATGATGTGGTTGACATATCCTGTTATGAGAGTGGTGTGCAAAGTATGGATGTAGTATTTCCTGTTGCGTTTCCAATGTGCAAGTATACTTTAAAAGACTGCTTGTCAAATAAGATGCAAAAAGCTGTCAGGAATGCATGTATCAGAAATGATGTATACATTGCACAGTTAAATTGTCGCATACAGGCATACGCATTTTTGTGATCATATTTGTATGTTCATATTTGTGAAGAATTGATGTCCACGTTAATAGATATATAAGACAATCTGAATGCCTGTTGTCATTATAAAGGTGCACATGGTATGTAACAATGCAATTTTGCTATTTATTTCTGTGATGTAGTGACATTTGGGAACAAGTACTGACATACCAAGTTTCAAGTGCATGGGTGAAGGTATGACATGACTGAGTGTAAATATGTGTTCAGTCATTAAAAAGTGCCTTCCCTTTGGTTGTGTTTTTACATGGATTTTAATTGGATGAAGACTAACTGGGCATTAAACATAAGTACTACATTGCAATAAGCATTTTCCATAGCATACCACTGAGCATCTGGTTTGTGCGATTGATGGCAAAGTGTTTGTGTATACGAAATACACAATTAAGGAACCCTACTTAAACATGAGACGTACTTATTCATACTGGCTATGGTAGACACAGCTAACAGAAGCTATGGTACTCTTAACTAGTTCATATCAGAAATGTTGTATCATAAACCGTATAACCTTAAAGTATTTATACTGCTTTTCCCTTTTGCGAGTAGCTAAGCATCTAGCAAATGTGGGTCTCTGCTTCATTTAGAAAATTATACAAGTTCTATTGGTTCACTTTCCTCTACAGAAACACACTAAGTGGAGAGGCACAGTAGTCAGCACTTTGGACAGTACTGAGTGGAAGAAAAACACCTGATCCCTAGCTGACTCTGTGGCAGCAAGTGTAATAACAATGAGTTCTTATTTTGAGCACAGATGATACAGGGTTAGATCTAGCTCTGCCGTATTCTTTTACATATGTATTCATGATGTAATTAAATAACTGCATGTGATAATTATTGGAAATGTGAGAGGGAATGACTGCAGTGAAGTACTGCATAGAAACAAATAGTACTCAAGTGATTTATGTCAACAGTACACATACAGAGTTACATATGTATACAATCAATCAATACATATTTTATATGTTTTTTTTTAATATGGATGCCTTTACTCTACTTTAACTGTGTGTTTACTAAGTGCAACAGATTTAAACAGCATTGCATGAAGGTAACTGCACCATGCCATAGGACGTGAACAGCCATTCACCATTGCTTAACACTGGTGCATGATGACAAGCTCTACACAAACGCAGAGGACAAAGTGAAAAGCTTCATTGGGGATTTCTTATTTATGTGTATGGTGTTTGATTCTATTTTTTGCAATATAGGAATGTGCAGGAGGGCAGTAGGAAAGATGCTTAGCTATCCACTTCTTCAGCAGTGTAAAATGAACTTGGATATAATATTGGATACATTTGGACTATCACCTCAACAAAGATGGGTGACAGCAGAGCAGTAATGTTGTATAGCCAATTGGACCAAGTCAAGTGTGTCATGAAGACATATGTACAGAGTTTTGAGCTATGTATGGGACAGTATTATTTTGGGTGGGGATCAGGTGCCCATTTTGTGTTTCTGTAAGAGAGGAGTGTTGGGTAAGGGATGAATGTATGTCAGGGTCAGGTAAGTAGGGTAGGTAAGAAAGCAGCTGCTGACAACTGCAAACAGGACAAGCAAGACAAGAGACAGGGATGGTGAGGGACACAACAGGTTGGTGGACACCATGATTGGGGATAGGGAGGGACATTGGATGCCTGTGCCCGTGAAACATGGGGAAAGTGAGAATCTAGTCCTCACCCTCAGAACTGTCATCACTGTCCCCTTCCTCATCCTGCTGACATTTTCTTTTGCCCCACATTCCTATGAGCATCTTCTCCATCTAGCTGAGGTATGCACCAATGGTGCTTTCCATGACCTCATGCACCATGCCTGTCATCTCCTGGTGGGTGACAAAATCATTACCTCCAGCAATACTCCAGGAGTGTACCACTGTACCAGCTGCCGGGGTTATGCTAACTGATGAAGAGAGCCCAAGTAGTGTAGGGCCTGCAGAGGCAGTACTGCCAGGCTGGGTCCCAGATCAGTCACAGCAGTATCCATTGGAACGGGCCAGGCTGAGCCACACTGATTGGCCTACCTCCTTGTGTTGTAAATCATTTTGTGAGTTGTCAAAAATTGATGACATAATGTTGTGACCATACATATAAAAATAAAAAAGAGATAATGGGGTGGGGTAAGAGACAAGAAAAGACGATAATTAGTATCATCATGTGTGACATACAATAAATTAGTACAATATAAATAAAAATAATTGTAGTTTTGCAGTTAGTATATTTTTTAATAACTGCAAACGTTGACTGATGATTGTTCCAGGTAATCATCACAATATGCATATATTGCACATATGCTTGATCAAATAATACAGATTAAGTTAACATCATGTCATGTATGCCAATTTTGTTGAAATTATTTATTATTTTTAAATTATTTTACTATACATTTGTTAACCTGTGGGATTTGAACCCATAACATCTGAATACACTATTACAGTTGACTCCTATAGTTGGCTTGAGCTACAGACTGAAGCATGCATGCTTGATTTTACAGTTAAGAGATGGCTGCTTAATTTCCTAATGATGTGTGCAAGAGAAATACTTTAGATTAAATAATATTCTTTTGTGCTACATACATACCTCTTGCTTCTCTTAGTCTTTCCAAATGCTCAGCATGGACATCTCTGTTCACTGCTTTCTCCTAGGTGAATGTAAAAGAAAAAGGTGAGAAAAAGAGAAGAGCGTTATGCATACCAGTCTTGGCTATATCCAGCCTTCTATCTAATTTAAAATATGTTTGTCTGTATACTTACACAATTGTGGGATGTCAGCAGTCCTAAACTCATTTCTGCTGGTTGAGTTATTTTTGCCTGTTCCTTTTCAGGTCATTATAGTGATGTCTGCATTGCTCTCCAGTACGTGGAATGTCATTTGCATTGGAGACAGCCTTGGTCAAACTATTCCAAGTCTTTGATTTGTATTGAGACCCAGTATAGTCCCCCTAAATTAACCTACGGCTGTGCTACTTTACAAGAAGTCCAATGAATATTCTGGAGTCTACACCTCATTTTTGAGCCCTAAATTGGACAACTTCCCTTCTAGCTCTTGCTGTGTCCATACAGGTCAAACAGCAACAGTTAGAGTGTTTTCCTGCCACTTCAAGATATCATGTTTTACAGCTGGTTTGCAAACCTGAAAAACCATGTCAAGTGTGTTTGTGAGGTGTTAAGTGGAAAGCGACAGTGCCAAACACAGAATAAGGCAGTTTATGAACAAAGAAGGGTAATTTGACAGTTGTCATTAGTTTTTATTTTGGATGCTGCTGTAACTGGTAGTTGATTTAGCTTTGCAGACATGTATTAAGGGTATCAGTTGTATGACCTGACACTTTCTTTTTGTTTTTACACACTGATAGAAGTAATTTGTACTATGTGGGATTCAAACCTATGTAAAGCAGGCAAAACGTATTCTTCTACATAGGTGTTTTTTTCATCCTTGCCACAGAAGTCCTTGTCAGGCATGCTCATTAATATATATACACATGACAGAGTGAGGGGTTAACCATGTATGTGTGTGACTGACAAGGTCCTGGTTTATACATTTATGTGTATATAACTATCATTGACGCATGAAGTCCATCAAAGGCCAGAAAAGATAATTATAATTAGAGAAACATAATTGTCAGTATACCCTCCGTCACACATAAAATTCATATGAGCTCCAGTGCTTTACATAGTTAATTGTTATTGATAATTATGTTTACATTGTTCTTTATTTTTTTTAAATTGAGTGGACAAGCATTAATAAAATTGGAAGTGTGCTACATTAGTACCCTGGCTAATCTGTAGTGTGAGCATTACTTACACCAGTTGCCACAGGGAAGGTTGAGCTACAACTGCATTTTATACAGTCATTACTATGCATAATGCTCATTACAACTGAGACCTTGTTTGTCAAACCTCCTCATTAGTTATACATATATATTAAAGAGTTGAGTGTTTACTCGTTTGTGTGTGACATGAAAGTTCAGAAAATAAATGTTTAATTGTAGAACTATAATTCTTCTGATACACACAGTTACACATTTAATATATATCTGATACCCTGCATATGCTCAATGCGCCTGCTAAAGATAGATATTTCTATGTGTAAATATTTTTGTAATTTTAATTTTTATATAAAGTTAATTGGAACAGCAGTAATAAAGCTCTGGTCTTTGCTATATTAGAACCCAGGTTCACCCCTTAACTTACACCTGCTGCCACCGGAACAACTAGACAGCAGCTGTATATTTGTATGTGTGCTGACCACCGCACAATACTGTTTAGCATGTTTGCACATTGGCAAACAACATATGATAGAAATATATCCATTTTGAAATTGACAAGTGTGTCCTTCGTGTCTGCAGTTGTTCTGGACCTGCAGGTGTTGTGGACCATTGCACAGCGCCACTTAACAGGTTTGTGCAATGTAAAGCAAAAGAGGTAACAATGTATCCTTTCTGAAATTAACAGTATCTGCTTATTGTCTGGGCCATTAGACCATGTTTGCATGAAGGTAAACGATGTGCAAATGTGACAGGCAAAGCTCAACATGCATTATTCTTGTAACGAGTGTTTATTACATTTCTCATTAAAACATAAATGTGGGACTTGAGCCATGATCTAAATATATGATCTACTGTGCACTTCATTGTGTTTACCAGGTATGCTATGCACACACTTGATTCACAGCTGAAATTTATGCAGTCTTTATTATACAAGTAATTTGAATTTATTTATCCATTTCATTGTGTTTGTGCTAAGCCACGCACCACACAAATATTAATATTCTAAAAAAATGTAAAATAAATTGCAAAATATATTTTTACATACAATACAGATTTTTTATACAACTTTGGATTTGAACTGTCAGACTAATGAACCTACAAAAACACAGTAAGGGTATCTTATCTCTCTTTGCCACAGAAACAGCTTTGCAGCAGGAATCAAATCATTATGCAGACAAGCAAGTCCCATTTCCAACACACTATTAACAAGACATTTAACACTTGTAACTCTCAGTTTGTTCATGTGTTGCTTACATATTTAGTGTGATGACTGATCACACAACCATTTACTAGTATTGCTTGCACCAATGCAGCTCTGTCTTCTCTTTGTATTATGTTCAATCTTCTCTGTTTTGTAATCTCAGACATGCAACCTGTAGAGCATTTTGTATCACTGTCCTTAAAATTAACGAGAATACTACATGACAGTAATATACAGTTTTCAATAAAGGCAGGAGAGTTTGGCTATTAATGTACAAAAACTGCGAAATGTTTGCTGCTGACTTCCATTTAAAAGCTTGCAACAATTACTTCTGTACTTTGTAAGTGTACCCTGGGTGACACACCCAATGCAGCAAGGGAGTCTGAATTGCTGTTGTGTTTTCCTTTTCCCTATCAACAATCAAATTATCATTCACAGTTGCAATCCATTAGCAAGTAACACTGAGGTATTCCATATACTGTTTACACCTGCTACATAAAGTCAAAACTTTGACATTCAGCAATTCTAATGAGTTCATACCTTATTTGCATCTTCACCATGCTCAGAGGCCTGAATCTACACTATAAAAAGTTAACCATATACCTAGTGGACTTGAAGGTGAGGAGAGTTGTGCATGTGGAGAACACTGAAAAAGATTGCTATTAATTTGGATTTATCTGCATAGAAGCCTTCTGATCCTGTGAAAGGTATGATTGTATTTTTCAAGTACATGCTAGATTTATTCACATGTTACAAGACAAGCAAAATAGTTTATATATATATATATATATATATATATATATATATATATATATATATATATATACACATTAGAAAATGAAACTTTTATCGGTATGTTCTTCTTATAAGTTCATTATTGGCACAGACATTTTTGTTAGGCATTTTACTTTCTCAGATAGACAGTCATTAACTTTCATCATGTGTTATTGTTACAACTGGTTATCTTACACTCTTCTGTATTATTTCAGTGAAATGCAATGTCCTATATTGCCAGTGATACAGAGGTGTTAGGCTTCTCAGATTGCACATGGACACCTCTAGGGGAGTGCTGAGCACACGAAGAGTTGACTGGCAATTGTATAAAACTAACTTTTCTGTTGTAAATGTGTACACATTTTGTGAGAATTTTTTTGAAAACATTTATAACAATTGAATAGTGTGTTATTCCTTGTTTGGTACAAACTGTCTTGTGCCTTTTTTTTTGTGGAGTGAGGAAGCCAAATACCATCTGTGTGTTGTCACAACAAAAGTTGTCTTCAAGAGGTTTGCACTTGAAATTTTGTAGTCATCCAGTTCTTTCTGTGGTAAGCAATACATTACTCCACTTTTATTCCTTGTTTTGGATCAAACATTGATTTGTGTGTGAGAGTGATATGGAAAATATATACATGTATATAAGCAGGAATTTAATTATGTGGAATTTATGTGTTGTGTCCTCTGTTTTATGTCATCTAGAAGTATGACACCTAACTTTACCAATCCACATAAACCCTCTTTCAGTGACTCTAAAAATTACATAACTGTGCAAGCATTTAGACACCATGGTGCCCTTCTGCTTGAGAGAGGATGTGGAGATATGTCTGATAGAATGCAGATTTGGAACCAGATAATCAATGATGTAAATGCTGTAGGGGGGTGCAGCAGGACTTATGATCAGGTGCACATAGGGCCACTGATATGATTTTATAAGCCCAGAGGAGAGCAGCTGCAGTTTCCCGTGAACAGCTGGATATGGGGCGGGGGCTGCTACAGAGCCACCACTGACACCAAATGAAGAGTTCCTGTCCACTGTCAGATTCAGAGAGCTCAGTGGAAAGTGCACAACATGTGGTTGATGTTGGTGTTGATGTTTCTGGGAGGGCAAGTATGTGCCAAGAGGATCTTCCAGGTAAGCTTGCATATGTCAATTTATAACATTTTCTTGTATAGTAAAATATTGAAAATAATAGTTCATTTTGTTTAATTTTTTTGGATGAAACTATTGGATAAATTGATACAGATAACAACACATTTTTGTTCATTACACATGGATTTTGGTTGAATGTGCCAGCCAAGTTTTAGTTAAAAGTATTGTTAATGGACATATAGGCAAAATGTATGTCCCCCTTTGCTATTGGAATTGTGGTGATTGTATCCTTACCTTTTGCTTAACTTTTTCCAGGACCATCCTCCCTAGCAAGTGTGGAGTCATCTGCACGTGGTAAGCCAAACATTTTTATTTGATTATTGATAACCATTTGCCAGAAATATGCAATTGTCAGTATGTGTGAGTTGGGTGTCATGAGTGTGTGTGTATTGCTGTACCATCTGAGATAGTGGCACCAGTGTTAGTTTGTTATCATATATTAAATTGTACTGTAGGTATTAATTTCTTTTCTGTGTTTGTTACTTATTATCACAGGTGATTCTGACAGTGGAAGTGTAGGACTCTTGCCATCTGATGTCAGAGTAACGTCAGACTCTGATGATGATGGTGGTCAAACAGAGGCACAGTCAGGGGTGCAGAGGTTGAATCTGACATTAAGGTTGACAATGAGCCATCCCCTGTATTTCCATCAGACACAGCAGGTAGGCATACAAATACCTATTCCAGTGAACCCTCCGATATTTGACAGGTGGAGGGTGATGTGATCAGGGTAGTTTTGTTACTGTAGCTTCAGTGCCAGTTTACTCTAGCCATAGCCAAAGTGTGGGGTAGGTGCCATGCAGGAGGCTTGTTAGGGGTGCCTGGAGAAGGCCTACTGTCCACCCTTCACCTGATCCTCGTGTGTCTTTACGTGCCACTCGACATATATTCAGGCCATCGTGGAAGAGGAGACACGTTCCAACAGGGTCTCCAAGGACATGCTTAGGGATATAGATTTGGCACAGGCTGACATTCTTGACTACCTCCACCGTGTTCCAGATTTAATGGATGGAATGAATGACATGATGGAATGGGCAGCATCTGTGATGGAACGTCTGCTGAGAGGGGGACGGCATCCATGTGGATGTAGGTTAGCATCATCATCTGATGTTAGCCAGAGTGGCTGTGCCTAGTCATACTCCCATAGTGGCACAACTTTAACTGCTCTGTCAGTGATTGAGGTGTCCATATCCAGACATGGTAGGCCAAGGGGTCGTGATCCTAGGCATACTTGTTAGGAGAGCTCATCCAGTAGACATCAGTCACATTCAGGTAGAAGCAGCACATCTGACCATGGGAAAGGATGTGCCAGTGCAACTTCTTGCAGAGCTAGTTTTCACAACTGGGGATGACGACAATAAACTGTCACTTCTACCATGCACGGCTCACACTTGTCCGACATATCATGACATAGAGCTAGCACAGAGCTTGGAAGTGTTTTTGCAGACACTTGCACACACATTTCACCTTGAGTGCCCATACAAACAGAGACACACACTCACACACACACACACACACACACACACACACATGCACAACAGTTGCATGGGTCAGTCATGAGGCTTACAGCTCATTCTGTCTCAGTGGTCATATGATACTTTCTCAAAGTTTCATCCTGTCTGTCTTTCTTACTCACACACACTCATTACCTTTGGTGTCAGCCTTGGCCTCCTGCCCCCCCAAACAACAGCCTGTGCAAATGATGATAACTGTGCCATATCCTTTATTTTTCTATCTTTTGGATTCAGGGATACATATATCTTTTGTCTGATGCCCAGAGTGCATAGCTGACTGTGTGCTTAGTATATATGTGTTTGTGATGCTCTTTTGAAAATTGTACTGCTTTTTTCAGGTATTTGTAATGTTTGAATCTTTAATGCATGAGGCATATTACTTGATAGAGAGCATGTCTATTAATATAAGTTAGAGCTGTCACATATTGATGTCATTGCTGTAAAAATCACCCACCTTCTACTTAGGTACATTAGCAAGTAACAGTATGCAAGGATCTGCCATTCATTTGTGTTCTTAGACATTTATGTTCCTCTTCCATGTTCAGTACTTACCTTGGAAATCCAGCAGTTGCAAGAGTTTTAATTTGGAGCTGAGTCTGTGTGATGCTAGCATTACACAGCCATTACATGGGTAAGTAAAGGTTGTGAGTGTTGCCTGGCATCAATGTTTCAGTATGTATGCACTTAGGATGAAAGTTTTACCCCATTAGGTGGTGAGCGTGTGTGCTATCTGTTGCCTCTTGGCCTGGGCGAGGGCATATTGTGCACACCTACATCTGCCTACACCCACAGTTGCTGGTGGTTCCTCCTCTGACTCTCCACCTGTGTATGGCTGTGGTGACCTTGCCAATGGTGTTGGGATGTGTTCCTCTTCCCCTTGGTGTTCCTGCTGAAGCTAGGATAATATTGTGAAGGATGGCCCATATGGTAAAAATTTCAGTACAAATACAGGGATTGTACTGCTCCCCCAGATGTATCTAGGCACCGGAACAGCAGCCCAAACACATACTATATGACATTTCTTGTTTGAGCGTATGCCTCATTATACCATTCTTCAGTAGGTATGTGTGCATTTCTGATGAGAGTCAGCCACGGTTCAAGTGCATAACCTGCATCCCCCAGTAAATGACCCTGTGGGATATCCCCCCTAGAAAACATCTGATAGAGTTGAGAGTTGTGCCAGATATGTGACTCATGGTAACTGCCTGAGTTGCCAACACACACATTCAGGATGACTCTCTTAGCATTACACACAACCTGGTAGTTAATGGAGTAGAAGGCCTTTCTGTTTGTGTACACCCTTCCCTGTTCCCCAGGTTGTGCTTTGATTTCAATGTGTATGCAGTCTGTAGCACCTAACACTTCATGATAGTGTGCTACAGGGTAGAACTCCTGCATAGTTGTGGCTCTGTCCTTAGGTGTACAGTGAAAATGTAGTCAATGGTATGCTGTAGCGTAACATTCAGGAATTTATGCTAGATCCTGGATGCCGATGCCTGTGACACCCCCATCATATTTCCTGTTGGTCTCACAAAGGTTCCTGTAGCTAATACTCTAAGAGCTACATATAACTTAGTCTCCATAGGTATTAGTTCCCCTCTGTTTGCCCTTGCTGTCATTTGAGGATGACACAGGTTGTATAATTCCTGTAGTGTGTCTGTATCCACCCTGTACCGCTCTACAATTTCCACCTCATGCAGACCATGAAAATTTAAACAGGGTCTAAACACCCTTCTCCTTCTAGGCAGAGGCCTATTAGCAGCAGTAGCAGTATAGACTTGGGCCTATTTCACATACATATGAATAAGATTAGCAGCAGCCCCTTACATTATTTCTATGTAAAGTAGTTTCAGTGGCTGTATTCCAATAGGTTTTGGAATTCGCAGGCAAAACCTGCACTAAGTCTACACGATTACTGTATAGCTTGTCGAATAGGTGCCCCATCTCAGATTGGTTGATTAGCATACAATTCAGTTGCTTGTAATTATCATGCCACAATGTTTACTGGGTTTACATAGTTCTACATGGCATGTAGAGCTGCTTACTGAATACAAAACTGCATGTTATCATGTGTGAGTCATGGTATGACGCGCACACAGTCTTAGCGCATTGTGTAGGCTTTATTGAATCTGCACCAGTATGTCACGGGAAGATGTTCTGGAATTTTCTGTAAATGCCGGCAGGAAACAGAGAATAAAAAAAATGAGCCTGGAGTTTGGAAGAAAGTGATCTAAGGGAAGAGTTGCTTAATTTAATAGAGATGGGTAGATATATTAAGATCGATTAAAGAAATGGATTACAGGAAGTCAGTAAGACCCAAAATGTTAGAAGTTTTATAAAACAAATGAACACAGTAATCAAGACTTTAAAAAGAAATTCATGTGATATGACAGAAGTAAATGGGATATACTACTGCACAGCTAAATTAATAACAGATAGTCTTATCACAAAAATACAGGGCAATAAAGGAACGGAAAGGAAGAAATCAAATGCCATCGTGGAAGTAATGAAGAGAGAAAACTGCAAAGCAACTAAGACAAGAAGTGTCACTGTTAGAAGAGTATAGAAGGAGGAACAGATCAACAAAAGTACTTAGAAAGATGGACATGATAAAAGTTATGCACAGTGCTAGAACAGACCAGGATCCGTTGTACACTATTTCAGATAATAAACTACAGATATCAGCACAGGCCAAAAAACGTAGGAGATATGCAGAAAAATATAAAGGAAAAGTACAAAATAAGCAATTTAGTGATGACCCAAAAAAGTTTTATATAGAATTGGGAAATTAAACAAAAGGAATAGAAACACCATAAAAAGAAGAAATAGACACATGTTGGAGAAATATCTATGAAGACCCTGTGGATCATGATAAAGATACTGAATGAATAGAAGAAGTAAAAGAAACAGTAAGAAGTTTAAATGTACAGGATATAAAATGAAGTAACAGCCAGAGAAATTGAAACAAAATTATGAAACACAGCTAATTTGAAAATCCCAGGCCCAGATGTAGTACCTAACTTCTACCTAAAAGTATTAGCATTTTTATATGAAGATTTAGCCCTGAGTAAGAACTACTTCTATGTGCACCCCGAACAGACACCAACCTGGTTAACAACAGCAAAAATTATACTCTTCCTTAAAAGTGAACCTGCAAGCTATCCTAAAATCTATAAACCAATAGCTTGCCTTCCAATGATTAGTATAACTATATACTAAAAATGATGCCAAGACGTTTATGGCCAGTTAGAAGAAAACTCAGTCATAGCAATAGAACAAAAAAGTAACAAAATAAAGTCATATGTAACAAAGGATCATTTGTTGTCAAATAAAGTCATAATGGAGAATTGTAAAAAGGGGAAGAATCTAAGTATGGCGTGAATAGATTACTGAAAAGCATTTGACAGAATCCCTCATTCAAAGATAAAGGAGTGCTTACAGATGTATAAGATACACACTGCATTGGTCAATTACATTACAGTGACCATGAAACAGTGACAAATGACTTTGCAGCTAAGCCATCATAAAGGACAAATTATTATCATAGGGATAAAAATTCAAATGGGAATATTTCAGTGACCCTTTGTCACCACTGCTC
This sequence comes from Protopterus annectens, assembly GCF_019279795.1. Taxonomy (NCBI): domain Eukaryota; kingdom Metazoa; phylum Chordata; order Ceratodontiformes; family Protopteridae; genus Protopterus; species Protopterus annectens. The sequence goes on along the minus strand of NC_056725.1, from coordinate 1,273,637,714 downwards.
TTTTGTCTTGCATTTAACCCATTAAGCTGTCTACTTAGCAGATTAGGTCAGTGTTACAATTTGGTTCCCAGAAGACAACAAAGTGTAAAGACTTCTCATCATCTTTTTTCTGGATGATTTAACACTGTATAGTTTATCAGATGAGGAGTTAAAAGCACAGCTGAAAGTGGTCAAAACTTTCTCAGATGATATAAGAATGTCATTTGGTCTTGATAAATATGCAAAAACAACATTTAAAGCATGAATGCTGCAGCACCAAGAAAATCATAGGATCATAGGAGGTTACTAAGCTAATGGCCCTGGGGCCCTTACAAGCCTAAACAAGAGTTTATCCTCAAAAAGAAACCTCAGTCAGCACCTGTCACCCCTGTCAATGAGGGACACAAATGGAACCCCTGGGACAAATTTGTGGTTTCCCATCCCACTTATTAAGGTTGTGCTTGAAGAGGGTCAGCGAGGTACTCTGAGTTGTATGAGAAGTGTGTTCCAGAGACGGGGCAGCCACTGGGAGACAAACCTGTCTCTCCAGCAGGTTTTGTTGATGTTGCATATTAGATTCAGGCCTTTCGAGCAGGTAATGTGCGAGGAGTTAGACTTATGGATATGGAGCATCTGTAGTAGGACAGGGTCCGAGATTGCCTTGTAGGTGAGACACAGATCACCTATGAGTAACCTGTACGATATCGAGTACAGTGGTAGTGATTTGAGCCTGTCCACATAGGACAGGTGTTGGAGGCCATGGATTCTCTTTGTAAAGTATTTCTGTAGCCTTTCCAGTTGGTGCGGATGTTTGGAGAGGTACATACCAAACAGGGTGTTTTACTCAATTATTGGTCTAATGAAGGAGGACTATACAGAGGTAATAACCTTCTTTTTTCTGGATGCAATCCCTTTACTTATGAGATGAATCAAGTAAAAGGCTTTTCTGACCACTGCCGCTACATGATGGTTGAATGTGAGGTTGTTTTTAACCCGAGTGTCCAGGTCTCTTATAGGTTCATAGGTAGGTACTAGGCTATTGGCCCTAGGGCCTATATAAGCCTAGTCATAAAGGTATTCTGGCTTTCGCCATCCAAGAAAATTATTTTCCTGTGCCACTATCGAGCACAGCCATGGAAGTTATCCCTGGGGTGAATTTCCTATTTCCCATCCAGTTATCAAGATTTTTCTTGAAGAGTGCTAATGAGGAACTTTGTTTGATATAGATAGGTAGTTTGTTCCAGACTATGGGGAGTCTCTGGGACAGGAATCTATCCCTGTAGCATGTTCTGTTTATTGTGGTGACCAGGTTTAGGTCCCTAGAGCGTGTAGCTTGGAGGGATTGGGATTTCTTTAAGTGGAGCATGTCCAACAGTTCTGGGTTTGACATAACTTTGTATGTTAGGCAGAGATCGCCTCTGAGTAGGAGATATGCGACGGAGTAAAGCTGGAGTTTTTTGAGACGGTCTGCATAGGGCATCTGTTTGAGGCTGGTAATCATCTTTGTGAGGTATTTCTGCGGCCTTTCCAGTTGTTGTAGATGTCTTGTGAGGTACAAACCAAAAGGGGCATTGTACTCTATAATGGATTTAATGAGTGACAAGTAGAGGGGAACAATGACCTCTTTTTTCCTGGATGAGAAACCTTTTGTGATGAGGTGTGCCACATAGAAGGATTTCCTGACTACTGTGGCAATGTGATTATCAAAGGAGAGACTACTGTGTGTTTAGGGGGTTGCAGTTGATGTGGTAATCAGTAGGGGCCATGTTTTTGCCGAATTGTATGATGATGCATTTTTTTGCATTTAGCTTGAGGCCATGACTTTGGCATCAGTCATTAGTTGCTGTGAGACCCTCTTATCACATGTTAACATCATCTGGGGAGACACTGACAGCAGTCAACTTACAGTCATCTGCAAACTTGGTCATCTGCAGGCTTTTTGTCTTTCCATTGACCTCAGAGAAATAGATGCCAAACAGTAGTGGTCCCAGGACAGATCCCTGGGTAACTCCACTAGTGACAGGTCTGCTTTTGGAGGTGGGGGCACCTATTTTGACTAAGAGGGTCCTGTCGATGAGCCAGTTGGCCACCCAACTGAAGAGATAGGATTTATGCAATGCTGTGTTAGCTTTTTGATGATGCCTGAGTGGGGGATTTTATCAAAGGCCTTGGCCAAGCCCGGGTAAGCTGTATGTACTGACTTTCCTTCATCCAGGCCCTTGGTGACAGTCTCAAAGGAGTCATCCAGGTTCAACAGGCAAGATCTGTCCTTGATGAATCCCAACTGGGTGGGGTCAAGTGCTTGGAGATTGCCTATGTCCTTGTTTATGAGATCCATAATAATATGCTCCATGAATTTACAGATCAGACTTGTCAAGCTAATGGGGTGATAGTTTCCAGGGTCAGTAGTGGCATCACCTTTGTGCCAGGGAATGACAATGGCAGTTCTCCACTCTGCTGGGATGAAGCCTGTACTTAGGCTGTGGTTGAACAGGGTGCTCAATGGCGAAGCCAGTCCTTGCTGGAGATAGTGCAGAATACAGCCTGGGATACTGTCAGGTCCCATGGAAGCTACATTCTTTGCCTTGGATAGGGTCTTTAACACTTGATCTATGGAGCTGTGAGGTGCAGGACAAGTATCAGGGATATCAAAAGGGCCTTGGGGGGATGGGGGGGTGAAGTTTGCACTGAACCTGTCTGCTAGCATGTTGGCTATATCAACAGGATCAGTGTAAGAGATACTGTTAAGTACTAATTCGGAACAAACCTGGGCTTTGCCATGGAGGTTCTTGACGTAACTGAAGAAGGCTTTGTGGTTTCATGTTGTTTCGCAGGCTATTTTTGATTTATAATTAGCTTTGGAGGTTTTCACTAGTGATATAATTTGCTTGTTGAGGCTAAGGAGGAAGTTTTTCCAATTTGGAATTTGTTCCTTTTTGCCCTTGAACAGCAGTTTATTCCTTTTTGTAAAGCCTGTTGTTAGAGGATGTCCACCAAACAGGTTTGTGTTTCCTCGAGGAGCAGGTTTTAGTGCTATTGGTTGAAAATACCGGTCTGGGACAGGAATGTGATATAAAGGAACTTGAGCAGGAGGGAGTGTATCAATATATGGGACTTGATGAAAGAGCGATAATAAAACATGTACAAATGTGAAAAAATTTCAGTAAGGAATATTTTAGAGGACTAAAATTAATACTGAAAACAACCCTGACATCTAAGAACAAAGTATAAGCAATAAACCAATTTGTTTTTCCTGTTCTTACACTTTTGGGATGATTGACTGACCCCAAAAGGTTTGGATCAGTTAGACAGGAAAACAAGCAAAATACTTCATGCGTATCTAGTAATATATAAAAATCGATGTATACCAAGATTATATATTTCTTATTATGAAGAAGGCATGGGCCTCCTCAAAACTGATTAGATGTATAGATCTGCAACTGTAGGACTGTATAGATATCTGTTGTGATCTCACCAGATCCAAACATAGTGAAAGTTTTAAAACATGAAGAGAACAATCTAAGATAACTTCCCTGCTTAGTTTAGCAGAAGCATATCAATGTCAAGAGGGAATAGAAACCAAACCAGAAGTAGACAAAAATCAGACAGCAACTGAATGTGCCAAAAAACAAAATGAAGAATGTAAGGAGAGGAATCAGATGAGAAGGCAAGAAATGTGGAAAAGGCATAAATATAGTTGCAAGTACAGAAAACTCCTGGAACAACCTCCTGTCAATCAGGATTTGATGCAGGAAAGGTGAAAGAGAAGTGAGTTTAAACCAAAAGAGGAAAGATTACTATTAGCAGCCCAGGAAAGTCTGATACATGTTGGCTTACAAAGTCCATTGAGCATGTGAGAGAAACAGACAAATGCAGGTTCTGTAAAACAGAACTGTAAACAGTCACACATCTTGCTGCTGGGTGTGATACACAAATGGCAGAGGGCCTGTATACTGAATGCCATAATATTTATTTATTTATTTATTTTACATTTGTTTACCGGGATAGTCCGACTGGATACATGTCCAGTTTCAGCAGAGGCCTGGGGAGAAAAGCTCCGCATAGTTAAACATACAAAAGGTTACACAAGAAGTTAGAAAACAATTAGAATATATATAAAAAAAGTGATAATATACCTTATGTACATTGGTTTAGAAGTGTTCCCTAGTAGGGACTCACAGTTCTCATGGACAGACACAATTACAAGTAAGAATGTAACTCACAGTTAGTCCCTAGTAGGGACTCACAGTTCTCATGGACAGACGCAATTACAAGTAAGATTGGATACATAACATGGTGATGTAGTTAGATGTTATGATAATTACTGATTATGCTATGATAATTACTGATTATGCTATTGTTTTATAACTTAATCCGGGTTGGTACATGGGCATAGCCAGTTCAATTTGAGATACTGTTTGAGGTTTTTTTTTTAATAGACTTTTGGAGGATTGTAGGGTTATATAGTTTGGCAAGGCATTCCAGGTTTTGCCAACAAAGTTGGTGAACAGGGATTTACCAGCTGAGTTATTAGCTTTGTGGGTTTGGGTCAGTAATTTGTCAGCTGACAGTAGGGATCTCAGGTTGCTATATGGTTTAATAATATTTATAAGAGAGGGGGTATCTTTAGGGTGGTGCAGAACTTTGTGTGCTATTAGGAGTTGATTGAATTGAATTAAGTTGGGCAGTTCTAGCCATTCTAGTTGTTTCAGGTTTTGGCAGGGATGGGTTCTGTAGGTGGAGCCAGTGGCAAATCTGGCAATATGGTTGTAGGTATGGGACAGCTTACTTAGTTTGGTTTTATTGAGGTTTGAGAGTACAGGTGAGGCATATAAAAGAGTAGAGAGTAGGTGTGATCGGGCAATTTCAGTCCTAGTCAGTGGGGTTAAGAGTGTCTTGTTTCTATACAGTGATCCAAGCTTCTTATTGATGGTCTGCACAGTTTTGTTGACCTGTAGGTCAAATTTGAGATTATTGTCTATGATAACCCCTAGAAGTTTAGTGTGTTGATCTGGGAAGATGGTGCCATTGTTAGACGTGACAGAGAATGAAAGTGTAGCAGATCTACTAGTGGGGGTGAAGAGTAGAAGTTTAGTTTTATTGGGGTTCAGTAATAGGCAGTTGGTTGGCAAGCCAGTTCTCAATAGTGTTAAATGTATTTTGGGTTAAGATTTGTAGTTCAGATGGGGAGGTGGCTGAACAGATGAGAGTGAAATTGTCTGCATATTGAATACAGGTAGCTTTAGGGATAGCAGTGTGAAGATTACTGATAAAAATAGAGAGGAGAACTGGGCCTAGTATGGAGCCTTGAGGGACGCCAAGTGTGAGAGGTAGCTGACTGGAGAGTTTGCCCTGCCATAGTACTGCCTGTTGTCTACCAGTTAGGTAGGACTGGAACCACTGGATAGTGTGCGTGTTGAGGGAAATGGATTTTAGAGAAAGAATGAGAATTTCATGTTTGACCATATCAAATGCTTTTGATGGGTCAAGGAAGAGGGCGGAGGTTAGCCTATTGTCATTTCTGTTATCGTTTATGGCATTAGTAAAGGAAAGGAGGGCTGAGGTGGTGCTGTGGTATGGCCTGAAGCCATGCTGGGAGTTGGATAGTAAGTTATCTGTGTAAGGTATTGCATTAGTTGCTTGTGTACACATTTCTCCATTATTTTGGCTAGTGGGGAAAGAATGGCAATGGGTCTATAGTTGGACATGTCTATTGAGCTACCACCTTTATGGAGTGGAATGACGTGGGATATTTTCCAGAGGGAGGGGATAGCTTTTTCGGATAAGGTTCTGTTGATAAGGATAGATATGGAATATGCAATGGCATCTGCAGCTGTTTGTAGGTACTCTGCAGGGAAGAGATCAGCAGCGAGGATAGTAGGTTTTAGTGTTTTTTTGGAGAATTTTGATAGAACTAGTGGATATTGGTTGGAGGCTAAATTCGGGGTGATTTGTGGATAAATTAGGCATGTGGTTTAAGTTTGTGGAGGTTAGATGATCTGCTAGGGATTGGATTGGATTGTTTCGGTGAAAAAGTTATTATAAGCGCTAGCTGTGGTCTCTGGGGAACTATGGGTATGGTTAGCCGGGGTTGGGGTGGTAGAATGTCTTGGATGAAGTAGTTGATTTAAGCCTGCCCAGAACTTTTGGGGGTTGTTTTGGTGTTTTCGTAGGAGATTATGGTAGAAGCTTTTTTATCCAGTAAAATAGATTTTTTTTTTGTGTTATTCCTGAGTTGACGATATTTTAGATGGTCAAGTGGGGCTTTGGTTGTTCTCCAGATGGCCCAGGCTTTGTTTCTAACTTTGATTTTAGATTTGGTCTCTTTTGTGAGCCATGGTGCTGCGTTTGATCTAGAGTTAATTGTACGTGCTGGAGTATGGGAATCAAGGATACTTAGGAATTTAGTGTTAAAGTGAGCTACAGACTCTTCTAATGGTAGATTTTTTAGTTTTGACCAGTCAACTGTTTGTATTAAATTTAGGAATATTGCAGTGTCAAGGATTTTTCTGTTTCTCACAATTTTATATTTGGTCTGGTGAGGGTTTCCTACCTTATGTTTTATGATATAGGTTAGAAAATGGTTGGTAAGATTGCCAGGGAGAGTGCCAGCAGTATACAGTTGGGGTTGGTTGTTAACTAGGATCCAGTCCAGGATACTTTCCCTGTTGGTCGGTTTGTTTATCCTAGTGGAGAGGTTATGGTCTATTTAAACCCAGATAAGTTTATAGGAGTGAGGGGGGGTTCAGAGGAGCAGGGGTGCCAGTCGGTGTTAAAGTCACCAAGAACTATGGTTTCTTGGGGATAAGTAGTGGATAACCAGTACAGGATATCCTCTAGGGTATTTAAGTTGTTGCCTGGCAGAATGTATCCACAGACAATGTTTAAACATTTGTACTGGTTAATCTGTAATTTGGTTATGAGGAGTTCAGCACTGTTGAATTGGGGTAGTTGAATGGTGTCTCTATTAACAGAGTGTTTTTGTAAAGGACTGCTATCCCACCTCCTTTCTTAGTAGCACAGTCTAACTGGTGTATATTATATCCTGGGGGTAGTATCTCATTGTTGGTAGGACTAGGTTTTAGCCAGGTTTCCGTAAGACACATACTGTCTGGGGAGTGGGTTGCTAGGAGGGCGTGTAGGTTGGGAATCTTATTGTTGATACTTCTAATATTTAGGTGAACTGCTAGGAAGGAACTAGTGGGAGTAAAAAGGGGTAGCTTGATCGTGGGGGTTGTGGTAGGAAAGTGGAGGTTATTGGGTGTGGGTGGGCCAGGGTTTGGATGAATATCCCCGTGTATTATAAGGTTATAGTGACAGGATATTCTAAGCTTTAGGAGTTTGTTTATTAGTTTTATATAGTCTTTCTCTTTAGGATTGTGTTTTGTGCTTTTACAGGGGTGATATATTATTGAGGGTCGTATATTCAGTTTGCTGGGGATGGCACAGTGTTTGGTGTTATGTGTGTAGTTGTGGGTGTCTGTTTGACCTTGTGGGTAGTGAATACTATGGTCAAGTATTTGTTCATAGGCAGTAAGATGGCAAAATAGAAACAGTATAGGCGTTAGGGTAATTAGTATTTTTTTACTTGTTTGCATTTTGTTAGGGGGGGTGGGCCAAACTTGATGGTTGATTGTGCTAACAGGGTGTGGAAGAATGGAAGAGAAGAAAAATGGGTGTGGGGAGGGCTGTTCAATGATTGGATCTTAAGTATGAGGGGAGTGGCTGAGCGTACTTTAAATGTAGGAGTAGTGGGTGCAGGTGGGAATTGCGGGCAGGGAGGGGAGCAGAGTGAGCCCGAGCGCAGCGAGGGTGAGCGGAGTGGGGCTAACACTGACTCCAAGTATTTCCCTGGGCTTATGGTATGTTAAGGTAATGTTTTGGCTGTATTTAGATTTGTTTCTTTTTATACCAACTTTTTAGGCTATTTTTAATCTATAGGTTATACACTTGCAGTATAAATTAATAGCTGCAGGGTATAATTTTCTGGGCTATGTGAGGGAGTGCAGGATGAAATTACTGTTGTAGCAGTTTAACTTGTTTGAGGAAAAGTGGGGGTGGGAGAAGAGAGAAGGCAGTAGGAGTGGTTATAGGGGGACCTTGATTGACTCAAGACACCACACCAGAGGTAAGTTTAATGTAAGGGCCTAAAACCTGCACTCAGCACTTAATGATATTTATGTTTAGCAGGAAAAACAGATCAACAGTATACACTTTTGAGGATTTTTACAAGGGTTACTTGTTCAATGTCAGACAAGTAAAACTTTGATACAGGAAATCTGTTTGTGTAGAAAGCCAGAAAGGTACAAGGTATACCTGTAAAAATTAGGGTCAGAGACACTAATGTAAGAGTCAGTGTACTTTAGTTACAGGGGAAGGAGGTAAACACTCAAGTAGAAAAGAGCCCTATGGTTGACCAAAATAGTGACTCACTTAGTTACACAGCAATGTAAGAGTAAGCTTATCAAATGTTTTTATATGTGTAACCTATAATCCAAGAAAAATGCAGTATATACGGAGAGAATAGTCCACTGAAACTACTTGTAGTAAGCCAAAAGTGTTTATTCACTTGTTCACGAAACAAAATCCAAAATAAAACACATCCACATGAACGCCTTTTTAGATACCAAAACAGCGTTTTCGTCTATTCATTGACTTCATCAGATGACCAGTATATCCTTCTAAACTATCAATTTATATATATGTGTACCTCTTAATTACCTATCCAATAGCATTCATTATCTAGTTAAATATTAATCAATTAACAAAATTGTTTAAAACTTGTGTTTCAAACCTTTTAATGTTCAATTCATAAGTATTCTGTTAAAAAACTGCCCCTTTCAAAACAAATATATAGTATAATAGTTTATTTATTAAATAGTTTCTCTTATTAAAATATATATATATATATATATATATATTATAAACACTATTTATTAAAAACACTATTAAAAGATACATTCAGAGACATAAAGCCATTCATTTATATTGTAGCTGCCCTCTAGTGGTAAGCTTTATTAATGATCTGTAGACACCGTTATGCAGCAGCTGCAGTATGCTAGTGGAGGTAAACTGTGAGTCACATCAGGTCAACCAAGGGGGGAAGAGAAAGGGAAATCCTAAGCACCTAGATTTGAAAAATCTAATAATAATGTGGCAAGACTGCTGCATTGGGGATTGTGGAAACATTGCAATACTGAATTAGCGGTGAAGCATTGGAAATATGAGCCACAAAGAATGCTAGAGAATAATGAAGTTCATATCAAATGGGATCACCCATTACCAACAGTTCAAAAATAGATGCAAGAAAAACAGACATAGTAGTCCAGAAAAGAAAACAAAAGTATTTATCACTGAAATTGCTAAACCAACCCCCGGATTCACGAATCCTCCGAGTAAGACTTAATAAGTTTTACTCGGAGGCTGCAGTTGAATGGTATGACGTCAGCGTGCCATGAATATTCATGAGGGCAAGCTGACTCAGCCGTAAATCTTACACGGACCGAGTATGAAAGCAGGGGGCGTGTCCGACTGCTGAGCAGTCTAAATGTCCACGCCCCTGCAAGTGTAGTAAAAGCAAAATGTCAACACACAAGAGCGAGTTAGCTCAAATGTACTTGCACCCAACACCACACTCCCTGACACTGTAAACCCCCATCACAGTTATCAAAAGTAAAATATTTAGCTTTTTTTTTTTAAATCCACGATATAGCTGCCCGTATTTGCGCGTGTGTGTGCGGGTGTGCCCATTGCATAGCTATAGTTAGCAATTCCGACATGGAAGAGCATAAGAAAGAATGTTTATGCAAATCACACCAAATTGCTATAGCGTAATGGTAGAGCGTATGCACAAAGAGGAGGCATTCACGGTTCGAGTCCCACCACTCCCCTTCTTATTTATGTTTTAAATCAGTATCTGAAATAATACCAGACATATATGATTAAAATATTATTAAAAGCAGTGAAATGGCCAATGTATCAGTGAACAAAATATATATTTTTAAAGGATCCAGATGTATAATAGCCTGCCGTTAAGCAGCGCTTTACCCGGCCAAACAGAGGTGCCCATAGTTTAATAGCACTTTACCCAGCTAAACAGAGGTGCCCATAGTTTAATAGCGCTTTACCCAGCTAAACAGAGTTTCCCATAGTTTAATAGCACTTTACCCAGCGCAATAGAGTTGCCCAAAGTTTAAAAGCGCTTTACCCAGCGCAATGTGTTTGTGTGGACGTGCACACCGTGCCAACCAGGGCACCGGCGAGCAACGTAGAGCTAAGTTGTTTAAATGCAGCCACACCCCCTAGCCTGTCTAGACAGTATTAAAATAAAAGAATGACAAGGTTCGAACCCAGGACCCTGTGCATCATAATCAAAGTACAGAACCACTAAGCCATGACAGCTTAGGAGAAACAGCCACTATTAGCATACATATACTTAGAAATGGTAGATTAACCATTACTAAGCAGGTCTGCAGTCAGCTTAGAATTCTCAAAAATGGCCAATCACAAAAAAGTGCAGGAAATGCGGCATATTTAAGCCCCATAGGCGGGAATACTCACCATAACTGATTGTAGCTCACATTTGCAGTCAGAATGGCAGGTGCAGGAGAAGGTTCACGCTTCCGAGCACAGTGTTGGGGCATCGAGGAGTTGAAATACATGGTTTGGCTCCTTGTCCACCGTCATGAGTCCAGACTCCTGCAGGGCCAGTTCCAAGGGACGGAATACAAGGCTGAGGCTTGGAACAGGTTAGCTCATGACCTCACCAGTGTCACAGGCGTTCCTCGCACCGGTGAGCAGGTCCGTCACCACCATGCAGACCTGAAGAGACGGAAGCAGGACCGCTTGAACCAATGGATCCACGAGGCCCGTGGGATGCAGGATGCCCCACGACTGAGTATGTAGCCATGGAATGCAGTATGTAAGAATTGATAATTGAGTTTATATAACGGATAGGTATGTCTCAATATCCCTTCATTTACTTCACAGCTGCAGGTGACCGTGCTGCGAATCAGCAAGCCTATGTTGATAGGCTGCAAAGGCTGCGCCACCAGGCAGGTTAGTGATTATTTTGCATGTTTTGTTATATAAAATAGGGGAGAGAGCATGAAATAAAGTGTTGTACAATAATACAGCCATAAAATGGCCTGAATAAGTCTTCTGCATGTGCTGTTATACGAAAATTCATAGAGCTAGAAAAAGAGCATAGTAACCCATTAAGAAAGGTAACATATGTCTGGAATAATATCTCTGCAGGTACTGTCATATAAAATAAGTGACTGAGCCTGAAAAAGTGTGTTCTAACCCATTAATAAAGGTCTAATCTGTCTTGAATATGTCTTCCATATGCACTGTTACAACAAATAAAGGAGTGAGTCTGTGGAAAAGTGTGTAATGTCAGTAATAAAGGTTTAAAACCCGGAGTGTGTGTGTGTCACTTAGTTTGAATTGTTGTTGTACCCTTGCATTACACAAATAGTACTGTTTTAAAAAGTGCTGGCAACCCAGAGTTCTGCAGTCCCATCTAAAGTGGGTGATGGAAGTGCTAGTAGCTGTGAAGCATATATACAGTCCTCAACAGTCAGTTACTGGCTGGCATGCATAAGTAAATCTGGCACATGGGTAGCATGCTAATATGTTCCCCAGAAATGTGAGTGTGCTTCAATAAATGCAGGGTTCTGTACAAACTGAAGTGAAAATGTCATGTGAAAACATCCCGATATGTAGATAAAGAAATATAAATGCAACCATGAAATATGTAGCAGTAACATCTGCATCTTGGACAGTTAGTATGTCAGATATAGGTCAAGTATATATTGAACTAGCCAAACCCACTACACAACCTAATGCATGGTGGCAAGTGTAATAATACATGTAGGGAATATACACCTGCAGTCACTAGGAATGTAGTGTAGAGTAAAAGTGTTTATAAGATGTTAATGGAGGTTTTTTCTACACCCTACTGTTTGTGCATAAACCATGCAATTCCACACCTCAATGGGTATGTGTAATCTTAAATATTTGTTGGGACATATTTCCTATTGTTTTATAAATATTTGCAGGCCTGTTGCTACCAAACATCCCTGCATGCTGTTGGAAATATCCTCTGTCATTCAATATATGCATGTGTTATGCTTGCTGTTCAACTGTTGGAACTTTGGTGTGTTGGGTTAATGGGAATATTACTGCATGCTGTTACAACTAATCTGGAATGCTGTTGTTTATGTTGTAATTAAACACACCTAATCACAGAACGTATGGGAAGGCCGGTCCCAGTGGACCCACCTGTCCCTCCTCAGTTGGTGAGTGCACCTGGCACCAGCAGCTCTGGTGCCCAGCCTGGGCTCCCCTCCTCCGTTGGTCCTGTGCCACCTTTGGGTGGAAGCACTGCAGGGGATGGGGCTTGTCCCCCCCGTGCAAGCATGGGCGGAGAACAGCCACCTGTCACCCTTCGAAGGGTCCGGGTTGTGGTGCGGAGGGAGATCCAGCGTTCAGTCGCTGATCCCCTATGCCAGCTTGAGGCGAGAGTGGCACGTCTCTCGGGTGAGCCTGCCCGTCCTACTCAGCCCCCAGCACAGCCACCCTCGGGGCTGTGAAGGTGCAGTGGTGACTGCCCATGGGTGGGGATCTCAGTTCCACTGTTACCATCTGTGGGCTCATGGGCTTGTGATTTCCAAACAACCTTCCCAGTCAATTGTGTTCATCCACCCCATGAGTCAAATTCCGCCCCTGTATGCGTCTTGTTTGTCTTGTCTGTTTACCTTCCCAACCTACCCCCCCTAAATATACCTACTTCCTCTACCTCACTTACCACTCTCACCTGAAAAAAAAAAAAAAAAAAAAAAAAAGGGCAATCTGTACCCGAAAACAAATTACGCCCCATACATAGCTTCCCATTTCGCACACATGTCCATTGGACATGTACACCAATAATTCTAATTGGCAGTGCAACAAACTATGTTGTCCTCACCCATCTCTCAGGGGTGGAAGGTTTCAAATCTCACTCCAAATGTTCAACATATGCACAGCTGTTGCTGGTAAAGAAATGAGCAGCTATGGGCCTTCCCTACACCCTTCCTGCACATCCCGAGCTTGTTTTCCTACTGTCTTTCCCTCTCTGTGCCCCCTTTTTCACCACTTTCCTATCTCCCCTTTTTCTTTTCTTTCCTTTCAAAGAAATTAGCGCGGGGGTTAGTGGGAGTAAGCACTTTTAAGCAGTAGTTAGCGGGGGTGCGTGAGTGTGAGCTTGTGTGTGAGCTAAGCATCGCTAAGCATCGCACAAACCCACGTAAACCAGCTTATAACTGCTTAAAAGTGCCTTAGTCACTCTGTATGACAGGGCCCTTGTATTGCTCAGCATCAAAATAAAATACACCTGTCAGTCTCGAACCCTAAACCTTGGGCTCACCAGTCTGCATGAAGTACCACTACACCACAGCAGATATACAATAACTTGGTGCTGAAAGAAATATATCATGCATTACAATGAGTGAATGTAAAGGGAGAATAGGAATGGCATAACACAAATCATGTTCTGTGGCCCTTAACCAGCAAGTGTTGTGGAATTGCATGACATGACTGTGAAAAGATAACCAGCCATGCTAGTAGGAAATAATGTTACAGTAGCACCTTACTAACCCCACACAGTATCAGAGCAGGATAAACACTGGCATATTTGAATAGATCAGAGGCCAGACCTCCCAACTGTGACTGGTTTACAGGGATGTCCCTGATTTGCAAACAAATGTTAGCTGTGCCCCTCAGACTCCCTGTGAAATGTAGTAACAGTAGGCAGAAAGGTGGGGAATCCCACTTAATGATAAATGTTAATAAGTGAGAGTAGACACAGCTTGCACGTCAGAAAAGGTGTAGTAATACATATGCTCAGAATCCCCCAAAGTCGCAACTGCAAAATATCTGAAATATATCACAGGTGTATCCCACTGATATGTACCTTTCCCTGGGAATGTTCAAATATATACCTGAGAGCATCTGAGGCCTGGAAGAGTCAGAAACACACAGGCATATCAGCCTGTCTGCTGTTACACACTCTGCGAATAGCTGTAGAATGAATTCCACAAGCATGCCCTTATGTAGGAGTACAACACAGAAATATCAAAGGATGTAGCCATGTACTGCTAGCAACCACCTGTGACAATGCCATTGTTCAGGTGCTGAAAAGACTGCTGTGGTGCACAGTCAATGAATACTAGGCTAACCTCTGTCTACCATCTGGATATGTCCACAGGTGGGAGCTACTCAGACAGATTACTAGCCTTTATAGACTTACAGGTACACACCAACTCTGCATGTTCAGCAAGATAAACATCACACGATAATAAATAATGCACTCTGCAGTTCTGCACCCCTACCCAAAGGTACTATATACCCGTGTAGTCGGGCACAACCAAGGGTGTAGGTAGGCATACACAGTAGTGAAATATGTCCAGTTGTCCTGAGCAGACTGTGCTAATGTCAACACAAACAAAGCAGTAACTGTTCAGAAGTGAGTAACGTACTAATGACAGTATAGCAGTTCACAAACAGTGCATGTGCCTGATATTCATAATTGGTAGTACAACATACTTAGTTGTCCTCACCCCTCTCTCAGGGGTGGAAGGTTTCAAATATCCCTCCTAATGTATTGCATATGCACAGCTGTTGCTGGTAAAGAAATGGGCAGCTATGGACCTTCTCCACACCCATCCTGTACATCCCGAGCTTGTTTCCCTACTGTCTTCCCCTCTTTGTGCACCCTTTATCACCACATTCCTATCTCCCCATTTACTTTTCTGTCAAAGAAATGAGTGCAGGGGTTAGTGGGAGTGAGCACTTGTAAACAGTAGTAAGTGGGTTTGCACCAGTGTGCGCATGTGTGCGCTTAGCTTAGCATTGCTAAGATATGATAAGCTAAGCCAAGCTTAGCTTAGTATAGCTAAAATAAAATAAGCTAAGCTAAGCTTAGCTTAGCATCGTTAAGCGTCACACAAACCCACTTACAACTGCTTAAAAGTGCCTTAGTCACTCTGTATGACAGGGCCCTTGTACTGCTCAGCAGCAAAATAAAATACCCTTGTCAGTCTCAAACCCCACACCTTGGACTCACCAGTCTGCATGACGTAACACTAAGCCACAGCAGATATACAATAACTTGATGCTGAAAGAAATATAACATGCATTACAATGAGTGAATGTAAAGGGAAAACAGGAAAGCCATAGGAATACATTGCAATAACTACTGTTGTATGCCAGTTAATTCTCTAATTCGAAAAGAAAGTGCATACTCCCATGTATCCTGTGTTAGCATTAGGAGGTGTGAGTAAACCTACACACTGAGAAGAGTGTACTGGAAGAAGCAACAGTCAGGTTTCAGTACAACATGCATTTCACTGGCTACAACCCAGCTGCAGATATGAGACATATACCAACCTTCTGACTGAGACAACAGTGTCCACAGCAAACAAGCATGGTCCCCACCTTGCAAAACTGAAAGGGCTACTCCTATCTAACCTATCATTTTATAGCAGTGTCCTGAAATCACAATGAGAACTGCAATTACCACACAGCAGGCTGCATGCAATTACTAAATGGTGGGCACCAATTGGTGCAGAGGCCATCACATGCACATGTGCAGATACCTAGAAAAGCAGCCTGTATCTGCTGTCCACACATGCAATAATATCATTGCACCAACTGGGAGAGAGAGAGAGAGCGCAAGCGAGAGAGACAGACAGAGACAGACAGACAGACAGATGGATACAAACAGGCAGTAGGAGACAGACACTGAAAAGAAAGACCAACACACAGAGGAAACCAAAACCAAAAAAAAAAACACCTACAATAGACGGAGGTGGGGAATACAAAAGTAAGGTATGTAACAGATATGTATTTGCTGACATCTGAATGATGTGTCTGAAGGGTACTCTACATACTGTGAATCATCCATATGTGGCAGCAGTCCGTATCTATATGTACATGCACATTTGCATAGGGCAAGGGACATACTGCAACTGTTAGTGAAGGCTGGACATATGTATGTTGTTGAAGACTGCTATGTGCACATATGTAAGTAGGTGGTAGTGTGTGGCATTGCAGACAGCAAGCAGTGCCGGTATATGTCATGTGGTGATTAAACGCTGTGGGACTGAGCTACAGGCAGTGAGGCCTGCTACAGCTATACGGCCTGAGGACAGCAGAATGCATTCTGCACAACATTGTGCAATAGTATTACATAACCGTATGTCTCACAACTGTTGCATAATTGACATCCCCACCATGAAAGGTGGCCAGTATATGTGCCTATATGTACAGCAATGGATGTTTAGATGTATGTATATATATATATATATATATATATATATGGATATATTTATATATATATATATATATATATATATATATATATATATATATATATATATATATATATATGTATATATATATATATATATATATATATATATATATATATATATATATATATATATATATATATATATATATATATATATACATATATATATACATATATATATAAATAAATATACATATATATACGTATATAAATATATATATATATGTGTGTGTGTGTGTGTGTGTATAGATATATATATATGTCCAAGGCATGGACTGAACACCAGTGTTGCTACTGCAGTGCCATACCCCATTCCAAAGCACCTTACGCAGTAACTACCACATAGGTGGTAGCCTGCCTAACACTGAAGGTGTCAGAAGGGAACATGGGACACAGGTGGACAGTAGGCTCCCCTTTGATAATCACAGTGCCACAGTAGTCCTGTGATCTGTCTACGTGGTATGTGTCATCACAAAAGGTGTGTCATCTAGGGAAATATAGGTCGGTGTTCCCCTCTACTCATCACAATACCCCATGTGGTATGTACCTCACATGATAACTACAGCAAGTGGAAAGGCCACAGACATACCTAACAAAGAGTAATACTGCCCTCAAACACATGCCCTATGCAGACTGACTCACAAAACCACAGCTAGAGTGCGTTGCATACCGCCCACCCAGAGGTTACCACTGCCGGACATACAGAGGTATGTCACACCCATAGCAGTCAGCCAACCACCATGACAACACCTCCCAATCCCTCCGGGCTACATGACCTAAGGCCCTAATCCTTGTCACCTCACTAAACAGCACATGCTGGAGGTACAGGTTCCTATCCACAAATATGCCATACTCTGGACTAAACCACCCAGCATTAACAAACAAGGCTCCTCATTAGCAGATGTCATACATACCCCTGATGATTGTTTTTGAGATTGGTAATATGCCCTGGGAGTCACCTCTGTGTATCCGGTTGACAGGAGCAAGTGAAATCACATTACATGTGTGTCAAAGGGCAGGGTAGCATATGGTTAGGCTGCTGTAGGCCCTAGGGTCAATAGCGTATTACCTACCTATGACACAGTGCACACACACATGTACTCAGTGCAATACCTGCTGTGTGAAGTGGAATGAGTGTGACAGTGACTGTGTGCAAGGTTTGTAAAGGTGTGATAGCTTAGTGTGAGGTAGTGTGTGTCCTAGGTGTGAGGCCAGAGAAAGATGTGTCAGTTATTGGGATACAGACATAGTAGGATGGCATATGTTGTGACATAGGTCCTTGTGTATGACTGCGGATAATAACATTGCTGACCATAATGGTGTTGTTGCTATTAATAGAAACGTTGCTTCTTCAGTCAGAAGAAGTGAAAGACTTGCTAATAGGTATGGCAACAGTAATTCTAGCTCTAATTCTAATCAACAGCAGGTTTTTCAGAATCAGAGGAAAGTGAACAACGCGGGGCAACAACGTGCCCCTCGATTTCGGAATCAAAGGAAAAAGACATTTCATAACAGGAAGAAGAGATAACTCCTCTGGTTCTTGGCTCTGACCCTATTGTTGGAATTGCTAATGTAGAAGACTGTGTGACTATTATAACAAATGCCACTAAGGACTTTAAAATTTTTAATTATTCTTCGTTTAAACTTGACCCATTGCTTGTTGATATTCTTGCAAAAGGTCTTTCCTTTGTTCCTGCTTTCAGGAGTGATATTGCTAGATCTTTGATCGATTTAAAGGTTTTTACTAGGAAATTGAATTTGAATGTGATGCTTGCTAATAATTCCAGCCTCACGAGGGATTTTAAAGTGGCTAGTATTTTTAACCCACCCTTGCATCCTTCTATTTCACTATTTGAAAAAATATGTGAGAATGACTTTAGAAGTTTGTTAAACGCACGGCATCCATCTAATTGTTTGGATGAGAATCTTACTAAGTGAAAAAGATGCTTTAAATAGTTTAAAGTTTGCTAATATCCGAATCTGTAAACCAGATAAGGGGGGTGGATTGGTTTTTATGGATAAAGCTGATTATACTACTGATATGTTAACTTTATTGGATAGTGCAGCTTATTTGAGGGTTTCCCTCAATGAAATCAATGGGGCCTATCGTAAATTTAAGGGTTTTATTAATGACTTATTTAGTGAAGGCCGTATAGACATTGATTTATTCAATTTTCTTACCATAGCACACCCAATTATTCCTACACTATTTGGGCTGCCAAAAGTGCATAAGAACTTGAATAAACCCCCTTTTCACCCCATTATTGATGGTAGGCAGTTTATCACTTATGGGTGCGCCAGATTCATTGACTGTAAACTAAAAGATTTACTAAAAAATCAGAAACCAATTTGCAAGGATTCTTGGGCTTTTTTGGAAGCTTTAAGTGGTTTTCCCTTTGATGGAGATTTCAACTTTTTTACCATCGATGTATATGACCTTTACACTTGTATACCACAAGACTTAGGATGTGAATGGGTCAGGGATTTTTTGTTAGACCAGAAGATGGATGGAGATCAGATTGATTTGGTCATATACTTATTGGAATTAGTATTAGCTAACAATAATTTCCTCTTTGAGTCTGAATTTTATTTACAACAAATGGGTGTAGCCATGGGGTCCCCTTGTGGAGCAACCTTTGCCAAAACAGTAATGGCATTTTGGGAAAGGCAATTTTTATTTAAAGACCTTGTGTTCCAGGAAAGGGCCGCCTGGTACACCCATTATTTGGACGATATTTTTATTCTTTGGAAGGGTGACAGATCTTCTGCAGAATCGTTTATTGAAAGGGTGACTAGTTTTACCAATTTTTTAGAATTTTACATGGGATTTTCAAGAAAATGAGATCTCATTTTTATATGTAAATTTAGCTAAAAATTTTGTATTACATTCATTTACATCTAAGATTTTCCGAAAACCAACTTATTCAAATGCATTCCTCCATTTTTCCAGCTGCCACCCCTTTCATCAGAAGAGGGGTGTTATTAAAGGACAGCTAGTAAGGGCGGCTAGGATGGTAATATTGGAGGAAGATTTCTTGGATGAGTGCAGTCTGTTAAGAAATATGTTTATGAAATGAGGCTACCCTGTTAATTTATTAGAGGAACTTATTTATGAAGTTTCATCTAAAAGGGCACATGGTTTTTTTAAACCAATCCTCGGTTACAAAATTTCACCTGAGGATGAGTGTACTGAGTGCCTCAATACTTTAAATTCATCTAACATATTGACTCCTTTAGTACAACAGGTTGATTATGAAAGCAGGGATTTTGGTAATTTGAATTTTATCACCACTTTTTCTAAAGATGCACCTTTGTTGAAAGCTATTATTTGTAAGAATTGGTATTTTTTAGTAGAGGACAGTGCAATAAGTAAATATGTGGGGGAACAACCCCTTGTAACTTTTAAAAAAGGTAGAAATTTGAAAGCCATTGTTGAAACAGCTAATTATAAATGTCATTGCCCACATTGCGGGATGTTTAAATGTGGATCCTGCCATTGGTGTAAGTTCATACTAGTAACCAGTATGTTTATGATAAATGGTAAAAAATATTATTTATTGGACAAATACAATTGTAATACAAGAGGGGTGGTTTATTTGGCATTATGTCGAAATTGCCCTTCATTCTATGTTGGCAAGACCGATAGGGCCTTTAAAAACCAAATTTATGAACATTGTTATGCCATTACTAAAGCAAACACTATGAATGCTTTAGCTAGACATATTTTATCTTTTCCTACACATGAATTTTGCTTTCTGATTATTGAAAAGGTTGCCGAAAATAATAGGGGAGGTCCGGCTTCCTTACAACTTGAGGAAAAAGAACTTTTATGGCAAATCAAGTTGAATGCTTCGGCTTTGCCAGGACTGAATGACACTATTTCCATCATGAGTGTTTTGAAATTGAAGGCTTTACGTAAATAATTTTTATTGTGTTTCTATAAAAAGTCTTTTAATGTTTTTGTATATATTGTTCTTTGAGTATTAACTTTGGATTTTGCTTATTTTTGCATATATTAATTATTTTTAAGCATTTGCATTGCCAAGATAATTTTGATGGTTTGACTTATGTAATTTATTTTGTAGTTGGAGATTTTCTTATACTGAGGTATGTCTTTTATTTTGGTGGATAATGAGGCTCTTATTGTGACTTTTTTCTTTGGGTAGGAAATTATGTCATTTCTTAATTGTTTATTTAAATGTTTATTTCCCACGTAATTTTGTCTGAAGAAGTTTATGTATTATATAAATGAAAGCACTAACCTACATTTTTTGTGTCCAGTGTGATACTTTTTCTCTTTTATTTTTACTATGACTGTGGTGTCCCATTGTAGTCTGAAGCAATACATGTATGCTCAGTAAGTGGTACTGCTGGTGAATCCAGCTCACATATGAACTGTTGTACTACCTGAAGCTGTAGGCCTAAATAGCACAGTATGGTGTATGTTCACATTCCCTGGTAACACTGTCTTGTGTGTTTCCTGTAGTCTGCACAGATTACATACCTCAGGCATAGGTATCTGTAAGTAGGGGCACACAGTACTATAAGGTACACAGGCAATGCTCATCTGTGTTGGCATACATTTGTGTGTTGTATGTATGTCTGATGTGTGTGTAATGATGCCTGTACCATGACCGCAATCACATGTGTTTTACAGGGTATGTGTGTGTACCTAGCAACATGTATACTCTGTTACAGCAGTATGCCAGCTATATTAACAACCGTGCACATATGTTAGGTAGGGGTATGGCATCAAAGACTAGGGTGGTTTACTGGTAATACTGTAAATGTACATTGCATTCATTGCATTGGATGACATATGTCTTCATGCATTAGCTTGATATGTAACCCCCGGAGCGAGGTTGTGCATTGTATCCCAAACATTGTGCCAACTAGTGGTGTATACTGGTTTGTTAAATGGAGTGTGGCAGGCACTGTCAGCCAGTTGTGGGCTGAGCACTGATATGTGGTATTGAACGTGTGTATCCTCTGATAGACAGATAGATGCTATATATGGCAGTTAAGTGATATCTGTACTTCATAATGTTAAGTGTGCCACATGACTTGCTCGCACATATCGTTTAATTGTCTTCCAGGAATATGGCTCATCAACGCAATCCGTCATATACAGCTGCAGAGGAGCAGGAAATACAGAACAGCCTGGTGCAGCACTATAACCTGCTTTTTTCCAGGGCCAGCCAGCACCACCATGAGTGTACTGCACTGTGGCAAGAACTTGTTCACCGGGTAAATGACATAGGCATGCATAACCGGACATATGAGCAGGTATGCCATCACTGCAGTGATTTAATTAGACATGTCTGGCAGCATGTGTCTGATATCCATAGGCAACAGCTTGCCACAGGTGGTGGGGCAGCCATACATCCCCCCTCACCAGAGTGGAGGAGCTGCTCCTAAGCATGGTGGCTCATGGCCTACAGCAGCAACAGCATCACACATGTGTCACCATGGAGGCCGGAGGCACACAGCAGGATGACATGGAGCATGCAGGTAATATGCCCTAGCTGTAGACTACCGTTACCTGTGTAGTTAGCATATGCATATGTGAGATGTGTACTGTGTGTTTAGCAGTTGTGCTTCCTATTGTGTGCAGTACTGATATTTGGAATAGTATCTGTACACCTGTGACTGTTGACTGTTGTTCCACTATAGTTTAACACACTCACAGTAGCAATGCCACAGTTGTGGCCACTGACAAACTGTGTCATATTCTTGTAGGTCCCTCTGGTGTGACAGCAGGGCAGACGATACATGCTGGTGAGTGTGTTAACACTTTAATATTGGTAATGAAATGTGCATGTCATAGGTGAGGTGTAGGCCATGTACACGTAACACACCTAAGCATAATGCATGCTGTGCATGAGTCATCTCAGTAAAGTCAGTAGCTGACTCAATCACATGCAATGCACAGTGCAGCAGACACAATTGTGGCAACACTGTACTGCACATTGGATATGCATAGTTTCTACAGCTGTACACAACAGAACACGTTTATCATATGCAGTACATGAAAACATGCTACATTTGGCATTACCATACACCTGCTGTAAGGTCACACTTCAGTATCCCACATGTCATGCACACACACATGATGTACCTCAGGGGTAGAGGCCTATCATGGGGCTGTGCAACACTCTGCAACACATAACACAGTCATGTTAGGCAATGCTCCCTATTGGGCACCTCACACACCCATGTACAAGGTGGCTGTGTAATTATGAATGTAGCCACGGCACTGCAGTTCAGGTACAGCATGCTAGGTGGTGGTCTTGCACACATTAGTAGCTGTGAGTGACCACAAGATGCATGTTGATGATGGCACAGGGTACTACACCCCATCCAGTTACAGTGACCACAGTACTACTCATAGCAGTCATTGCTTTGCACCTCAATGTAGTGTGTGTGCAAACATATGCACCTATACACAACATGCATAGCATGTTGTGTGTGTGCTTACATATGCCAGTATACACAATATGCACATCAGTTGCCATCCAAACAAAGTGTCACATATATGTCCTGGAATGCTCGTGGGTGTATAGGTCACCTGACACACATTGGGTATGTTTGGTGTTTGATGTTGCAGTTGTGTAGCATGCCATGCCATGTCTGGCACCAACATATCTGCAATATGTCCCACACTCACCATAACCACTGTACACTGGCCATGTCGAGCATTGGGATTCCTTCATGTCAACATGCACCACTCATCCCGTGTGCATACATAGCATGCATGTGCTACACCTGTGCCCACTATTATCTGCTATGGACACAGACACTGTACTCAGACATGGATATCTATGTGTCACACAGATAACACATGCAGCCATGGCATGTATACTTGTGAGTGATGGTGCACAAGGCATTGCAGAGCTGATAATACCTGCACAGCAATGTTGAGTCCATGTGCACATTGTGTTCCAGGGTGTAGCCAATCACTGAACTACACAGTTGCATCAAAGCCATGTATACTGCCATTAAATAGGGCCATCTACACTTGCACTGCATGGTCTTATGCAACACATATTCTGCATGCTGACATGTGTGTGGTGGCTGTTTACCTTGTGATACTGACACCCACCTTCACCCACTATAGAGTATGTGTTGGATTGCCGGTGTGTGTGTGTATGTGCTGTAGTGAGGAGTGTATTAGTGTTCATGTGTTCATGTGTGCACGTGTTCATGTTTGCACGTGTTCATGTGTGCATGTGTTCATGTGTGCACGTGTGCATGTGTTCATGTGTGCACATGTGCACGTGTGCATGTGTGCATGTGTTCATGTGTTCATGTGTGCATGTGTGCATGTGTTCATGTGCAGACCGTAAAGTGTGTTTCCTGTCTTCCTCTCACAGGTGCTGAGTTAGGGGTGGCTGAAAGCAGCAGGGAACCTGAAGCCACTGCCACAAATAGTGGTGATGATGAGACATGTATTTTGGCACAGGAAGGTTTGACAGGGTCTGCTGATGGTCCGCCAATCGACAGTACACATCGTTCAACCCCATCTATGCGCGCACTCATACTGTCAATACATCCCTCACCACCAATGGCCATAGGCGAGGGACAGCATACAGTTGGCATTGACCAGGAGAGTGTGGTACCCATGGCACTTACATCCCCTCACAGCAGCCATAGCCATATTCCTGGAATGGTACCACATAGGCAGAGGTCCAGGGGTTCTCAGGGGAGCACCGCTGATCGTATTGCCCCTGGCAGGCGTGCCCTCACAGGTCTTACCATGTCCAGTATGTTCCGTGCTGTAATGCAGGCTCAGGCACATATGGAATGGTACACCAGGCAGGGACTTAGGGCGCAGAGGGCACATTACACCGCTATCAATGACAGCATCCGTGACCTTGCCGGTGCCATCCGGACTTACACCGAGGTCATCGATAGACGTTGGAGGGAGACATTAGGTGCCCTCCACAATATGTCTTCCATGAGCCAGGACCGTGTGGGATGGTTGCGACGTCGACGCAGACGCATGCCAGCAACAGCAACAGCTGGCAGTGGTCGCAGATGGCCCACAGTTCACAGCCGCTCCCGTAGTGGCAGTACCAGCCCCAGCAATACTGGGGCTGGCCTGTCCATTGACCGTCCCAGTAGACCACGTGCACGTGGCTCTGGCCAGTCCCAGCAGGGATATGGGTCCAGTCATCATACCTCTGCCTCTGATGACAGCACCCAGTCAGGGTTGGTACCTGATACTGTCTGTAGCACCCCTGCCAGGCACAGGTACTGTGTCCATGGCCGGAGACAGTGATCTGTACAGCCTAGCAGGTACAGTCTGTGGCTGTCCCACAAACTACCATATATGGCAGCCACATGGTGGAGCTGTGTGCATGCACACACACACACATTAACAAAACAACTAGGGCTCACACATACACATACACATTACATCAACATTGGCCCATGCTGTACTGTTGTCCCTCACACACACACACACACACACACACACACACACACACACACACACACACACACACACACATGTCGATTGGATGGGTCAATGTCAGGCTCTGGCAAATGACAAAACGCCCTGTGCATATGATGATACTTGTGTCACCTCCTGTCATCTGTAACATTGATGGAGGAACAGGCTAACATGGTGCTGATACACAGGGTGACTATAGCAGTGTAGCAATATTAGCAAGTTGTCAACAGAAAAGTGTAATGACATCCTTGTAGGTATATCTGAGCAGACATTATGCATCAAAGCTCTGATTGTCAATGTAGCATTGTTTACACCACTGTTAGGTCTGAGTATGTATTGTCCACCCATGTGCCACTTGGCTGAAGTGTAATGTGTTGCCAGCATGTGTTAGTGAGTGGACAGTACGTGTGTGATGTGTGCAGTACAGATTAGTAAGTGTACATCTGTGAACATGGTGGGTGCGCACTGTCTGCATGTACATGCATAGTGGACACATGGGATGTGTGACATACCCTGTTGTACACATTGTTAACATCTCATAGTATCTTTCAATGGCCAGTATGCATTCTACTACAGTTATGTACTAAGATGGGTAGACGTGTGTATGACATGGGTTGACACGATGCTGTGGGTGATACCGTTAATATCTGTCAATGATTTGCGGTCTGGTAGTATACACAACCTCAACAGCATGACTATAAGCAATCATTGGATGATGTCTTGACAAATGACACATAGTCGTAGGGAACTCAGTAACAGTTGGATCCTTCCGGTGCTACACTATAACACTGACCAGTGGTAATGACCGCCACCCATTCCTGTGACCACACTTGTTTGGCATATAGCCCCCTTAGGTACATGCAAATACACTAGGGATGTTTCCATCCAAATCTGGTAATGCATGCATTGGCCTACAATGCATTCCCTGGATGGGACACATATCCTACACAAGGGTATCATACAGACAGATACCTGTTGTCTGATACATGCTGTATAGCAGTAAGCTGACTATGGCATAGTCATCCACATGTACTATACATACTATCCCGTCAGTACCACACAGGTGGTAGCCCTCAACATGTATGCTGGGTACCAATGTGTACATACGGCCTCATGTTATGTCATGTGTCCCTTGGTATCCACATATCCATAGGTATTGTGGAGTCCCAGGGTGTATCACATAAGACATTAGAGGCCTGAATGCATATCCACAAGGCAGTTGTACACCTATAAAGACTGTCCATAATTGGCAGTCATTGTTGTGTATGAACATGCCTGACATACACCCCAGACATATACCCTCACTCACACTACTCTTAAGTAACTGTCATGGGTGTGTGTGGCAAAGATGATCTTGGCCACAGATCACGACAGTGGACGGCCTTGTCACATACATACATATGTGACCTACGATCTGAGAAGCAGCGACACAAACTGTCAGTGGAAACAAATGTATTCATGTAGTATGCAGGCTTCACACCTGTGTACTGATTGAGGGGACATGTACACATATATTTTTGCACTGCAGATACCTGATGTGTGCAATGCACTTACTGTTGTAATCATAATATGTCATACCATAATAAAAGCAAAACCCACACTGCATTGATCAACAGTGACACACACACAGTTAGCGTTTGCAGGATTCAAACCCCTACCTAACTATGTTATGATACTAAAGAGAGATGCATTAACACGGTGCGCTATTTGCTTTACTGGGTGGTTTCCCTTCTCCATCTGTATTTGTAGGATGGTGACATCATTAGTCTTTCCAAAGAGGAATGTACCTCTTTTAGTGTGTTTTCCCAGTCTCCAAAAAGGGCACTCCTTTCAAAGACAATTGCACACATCACAGACCATACATATGCAACTACCATTGTGCAAAACTGCCTTTCAGTTTGTTGCCTGCTACAGACCACCCTCCCATACTCAGGAACCACACTCGGCATTCCTGGGAACAGTGGGGAATATGAAGGTCTCCACAAACACCATTATATTGGGTGACTTCAAATACACAAATATTGACTGGGGCTACTACACAAGCCCCAACACCCTCGCCCTACAGTCGCTACAATTTGTTAATTCATATGCTATGGCACAACCAGTCACCACAGCCACAAGGGGGAATACATGTTGGACCTGATCATCACCAACATGGGGACTCTATGTTCCACACCAGCGATATACCCCTCATTGGTAAGGTCAGAACATACATATATCTCACTGGACATACATATACCCTCCACACACCCATCCTGGGTATTCTTGGTGAACTTCTCATGAGCCAATGTCTCACTTCACCAAAGCAAGGTGGTATCCTTCAGAGACCCTGAGACAGTGGCAAATATGGCACCGACTGCTGAATCCTTTACATACACATTCTATAGACACCTAGTGGACTGCATGGATTGTGATATCCCAAATAACAACAGGACTCACTCCTCCAATGGCAGGGGACCTGTCTGGTAGACAGCAGACCTTAATAAGCTGTACAATGTCAGGAGGAAGCTACTACATGATAGAGCACAATCCCAGACAGGGAAAGCATCTGTGATCTGTATTAGCAGACAGCTACAATCACTTATCAACTTATCTAAGGGCTGCTTCTCACGGACAATTGCACCAGACACATAGGACTTTCACAAGGCCTTCTTCAGTTATGCCAGGAACCTGGGTGGACACTCACTGATATGCTGTGTGTTACTGCATACTGACTAAACTTACCCTGAACCCACTGGCATTGCCAACATCCTGGCAAACAGGTTCAGTGCAGATGTCTCCCCCATCCCCCTAGGGAGCAACTATCCATCCCAACAGAGTGTAACCTCCCTGACATCACACAGTAACAGGTGAGTGCTGCCTTCCCCAAAGCATACATCACAGCATCAATGGGATCAGATGGTGTCATGGCATGCATCTTACACGAGCTTCATGACAGACGTAACCCTCACATTACATCACTGTGCAATATTCGAGTTACTACAGGATATGTACCCACGGAATGGCATACATCAACAGTGGTCACACTACACAGAGTTGGTGCCACAACGGACCACAGACAATATTGCCCTATAAGCCTAACTTGCCTGTTCTGCAACGCTATGGAGCGTATTGTCATGGGTCTCTTACACATACACATCGGGAACCTACAGACACTGTGTCCTACACATTTCAGCATTGTTGTGGGCAGATCTTGCCTCTTGAACATGTTTGTATTCTTTACACGGTTAACAGGTCCATCGACATAGGGACAGTTGTCCACACAGCCTACCTGAACCTTGCAAACCCCTTTCACACAATAACCCACTGGGCCATTATGCATAGGCTCACCAGCGTTGATATGGACACATATCTCACATGGTGGATTGCTACCTGGATCAGGGTTAGCACCCACATGGTCCTAATTGCAGGTGCCATGTCTGACTATACACCACTTACATGTGGTATCCCACACGGCTTGATCCTGGGACCTCTCTTGTTCAGTATATATTTGTCTGACGTACAGGCTACCACAGGGGGAATATGGCTGACCTTGTTCACACTTGACTGCAAACTGGGTGCCATAATTAACTCTCCGGCTGCCACATGCATACTCAAACAGGGTCTCACAGAGATTGATGACTGGTGCCTGAGCCATGGCCTACAGCTAAATGCCATTAGTTGCATAGTCATCCCCTTTGGGAATAGCAACATACCCACACATTACCACATAGGTAGTACTCCATTACATACAGTAGGAGTTGTTAGGTGATTGGGGACATGACTTGTTTGTACTGTTGCCTTTGCCATTCACGTTGCCAAAGTGGTTGGACAGACCTTCTATATAAGCCACCTTATCCCATATGGTTTCACATGTAGATCACATGAGGCCATTGTGCCCCTATGCTCATCACAACCATGCTTGGTTACAATGCCACATTTGGGGTGTACCTTACCCAACACCTGCAGCAACTGTACTGGCCACAGAAGTTCCTCACCAGGCAGATGTAGGGACTCACACGGATGACCTGCACAGTTCGGATGCAGTAACTCCAGCTATACTCAGTCGCTTACCACCTACTCGGATATGATGTCTGCCTGTTGTGTACAGAAATACCCAACCCAGAATTACTGGACATGCTCCACTTCAGGATATCTGACTCCCTTGGAGCTACACACTCCAGGGACATATACCTCAGCACAGATGTTAATTGGACATGCTGGAGGGACAGATTCTTATCCCAGGGCCTCCACTCACTCTGGATTGTGATCACAGTTTCACATAAGCAGAGTCACCCACTGACCATCTACAGGGGACATCTTGATGGCTGTATGGGTGATCGTATGTTTACCCCTGGGATATCTTCTGTGTCCCTGCTATACAGAGGCACACTAGCCTAGACGTACATGGGCTATCTTGTGTGACCTACTATTCACTGGCACAGTGTAGTAATCTGACAGGGTTGCAAAAGCCAAACACACTCTGGCTAGGCTTGTACATGCCCTAGGGCAGATAGCCTAGTATCGACCTCTGAACCTATGCTTATGTTCGGGATGCACAATATTTATTGCTGATACTGTTTGCAGGTCTTTATCGACTTTGCTTTCCCAGTTTCTATGAACAACTTAGGTATCTGCAGAACATATTTGATTATGGCAGGGCTCCACTATATTATATATGTGTCTATTGTCATGTAACTGTGTGCACAGGGTGGATTGCTGGATAGTGAGAGGTTCCTGGGTTTACACATGCAACTGCCAGATATGTGTGGCCCACTGCTGTACTCAGACATGGCCTAAGTGTGTGAGCATGCCCAGTTCAGGCTTTCCATGTTTTGTTGACTGACATTTGTCTCATTTATTCAAGTGTGTGAGCATGCCCAGTGTGACCTTTCAGTATGTTGCGATCTGAGGTCCACTACATTTGTGGATGTGTGTGAACATGACCAATATTAACATTTATACTGTGTGTGTGTGTTGGAAGTCAAGTTCTGTTCTTACTGCAGGAGTCACCTTTGTGTCAACTCAACAGGGATCATGCTGTGCCTGCAGGGTTTTCATGAGATACTTTGCATAGACCTATCAACATTCCTTCATACTGGCTGACCACTGCAATATTGTCATGGTTTAGTGATTCAGTACTTTAACTATAGTGCACAGTATCCTGGGTTCGAGGCCCATCACTGCTTTATATTTTCATACTGAGCAGACCAGACTGCTTAAGTGCCAGTTAAGCAAATATGAGCATGTTGGCTTTTGTTCAGCTATGCCCTACTTAGACCAGGTTTGTCCAACATTGCTGAATATTCACCAACTTTGCTGGACGTTGCCCAATATTACTCAACATTGACCACAGTTGCACTAGTTGGTGCGTACAATTCTGTTTGCAGAAACTACATGGTGGTAAATGCTGTTTAGCACTGCTTTACATTGCTTAACACATGGCAATCGTGCCTCAGGTGGTGCTGCAGGGCTGCCTATGTTGGATGCACATACTACACTCCCCGTACATGTTTGAAAGCAGGTCGTGTCAACTTAGGCATCCCTTTTACTATATGTGCGAGTCAGAGAGAGGTATCATTTCCAGAGTTCCTACTGTGCCAGTGTATGTGCTATGCGTTGCCTCTTTGCCAAGGCCAAAGCATACTGGGCACGCCTCCTTCTGCCTACTGGTGCAGGCTCAGGTTGTTCCTCCTCCGAGTCACCCTGTGCCTGTGCAGGCCTTGGCAATGGTGGGGGGGCTGTTTGGCCCTGCCCCATGCTGGTCCTGCTGCAGCTGTTTTCACAGGATCATATTATGTAGCATAGCACATACCATGACAATATGGGTACATGTAGTTGGTGAGTACTGCAAGGCTCCACCAGATGTGTCCAGGCACCGGAACCGTGACTTGAGCAGCCCAAACACACGCTCAATTACATTTCCTGTTTGTGCGTGTGCCTCATTATGGCATTCCTGTTTAGGTGTGTGTGCATTTCTGATGGGTGTCATCAGCCACGGCTCCAGTGCATAGCCAGCATCCCCCACTAGGTGACCATGTGGGATGTCCCCATTGGCAAATGTCTGGTACAGCTGCTTCAGATGCCAGATATGGGAATCATGGTAGCTTCCAGGGCAGCCGGCACACACATTCAGTATTATGTCCTGGGCATCACACATGACCTGGCAGTCGATGGAGGGGAAGCCCTTGCGGTTGAAGTAGACCCTACCCCGCTCACTGGCTGGTGCTTTGATGCGTATGTGCGTGCAGTCTATTGCACCCACTACCTCAGGGTATTCTGCTATTTGCTGGAAGAGACACATATTGCTGGCCAATACCTCACAGGAATTGGGGAAATATACATGATCACCATGTGCTGACATGGCATCCAGGAACTGGTGCAGTACCCTGGATGCTGATGCCTGTGATATCCCCATCATATCACCAGTTGGTCTCTGGAAGGTACTTGTTGCTAATATTCTTAGGCCAACACATACCTTGGTTTCCACTGGAATGGGTACCCCTCTGTTGGTTCTGTGTGTGAGGCGTGGCCTGCACAGCTCAACAATTTGCTGCAGGAGGTCTCTGTCCAATCTATAACGCTCCACTATCTCCAGCTCATGTGGCCCTTGGTAGGTTACCCTGGGCCTGTACACTCTTCTCCGTCTCCTCACTGTGGGTTGTCCAGCAGCATTTCCATTGTCACCACCCTCAGCATGTTGCATATGTCACCTTATAACAGCAATGGCAGCCCCTAACATTTCTTTTTCTCAGTAAAGCTTTTTCAGTTTTCACTTCTATTAGCTTACTGCAGTGTCTCTTGTGAGAAACATTATGGACTGTTGTTTTCAGAGTTTTAAGTGCTAGGCTGGGCTGGGCTAGTGTACTGCCTGTGTAATTGCCTGATTCTGATTGTTTTCACCTGCTAGCTCTGCTAGTACTCCCTGGTAGCTTCCTACTATTTGTTGTGCTTCCTATTTCCTTTCAGTTTCCTCGGGGGGGGGGGCAGTGCCACGCACACAAGTGCAAACATGCTCACACACGCGCACACATGCTTTCACGGACTATAACTTGCTTATTCGGGTTAAAATGTGCGCACACCAGCGCAAACGCGCTTACAACACTTTAAACTGCCTTATACATGCCTACTCCGGCTTATACGTGTGCACTCATGCTTACACGCGCGCACACAGTCTTACTCGGGTTTACAGGTGCGCACACGCACGCATACCCACTCAGCAAGAAACTTTGGTGTTATTCATGGCATACACCTTCCATTTCTTGCCTTTACCTAGCCTACCTGTTGACACACCTCTTTCAATGATGTGTAAATGACAGCTGACACATGCCACTCTGCTCCAATGAGCTTCCCTTCTTTCATACATACCCCACTCGTGATGTCACCTATCTTCTACTCTGTTACTCCCCTTATCTTACTCCTACACTCCACTGACTGTGCTCATTTGCTATGTAAACCTGTGATTCACTATCCTTACCCTCCTTTGCATAGGATTGCCTACTATTGCTTGGTTACATCTTTTAGACTGTGCTTCCCCCCTTAGCAACCTTTACTCGGTGGCCATGATGGCTTCAGCCTGCCATTCCCTTGCATTGTAAATTAACAATTTAAATAAAATCCACATTTGTGGGTTTTAATTTTTATTTTTCTGGTTTTTAGAGTGCAGCCTGTTTGCACGGCACTGTGCTACGCTTAAACATCGGAAATCGGAGAAAAAAAAAAAATTATTATTTTTTTCATATTGCATCAGGAAACATTGCCATTGGCTATATATTTGGCCATTGGCATGCTTCCTGCACTGGATGCAACCTTTATTTAGAGCTGTCACGGCTCCGTTTTGCTATTTGCAGAATGGTACTCAGTTGTCAACTGAGTACATTTCTGCAGATAACACTGCTCTTACTTGGACAGGTTCAGGTTTCCTGAATCACAAATCTACCTCATTTGCATGCCTTTCGCCTGCAATTGAGGTAATTTGCATAACCCGGCCCTGTCCGTGTAAGAGCCGTTTTAGGAGCTCTCTTGCACGCCCCTGCAGGCTGTTCCTGGATCTCTCGTCTGACATGATGGCTGCATGGAGTCTTACTCTACTCTTAGACTCCGTGCAAGCCATCGTGAATCTGGCCCCCAGTGATTACATTGTCTTATATACAGAGAGATGCAAACTCATAAAATACCAGGATTTGCTGGCAGAAATGAGGACAATGTAGAAGGATACCCAGACAGATCCAATAGTAGTAGGAGCAATGTGTCTCATAAAATAGAATTTAGTCTTACTTAGATATGCTACCAGTACATGTAACTTCATATGATTTGTAGTAGTTAATTCTGGACACATTGAGGGTGCTGCGAAGAGCAGTTTTGGCTAACATTAAAGATGGAAATAATGCTAATTTCATGAATTTTAATCCTACCTTAATTTAGGAATGGGGTCCATTCTCATCATGGTATTAGAAACCAAAAAGATTTGAAGAAACTAAATCCTAAAAAGACAAAAGTCATGCTCTTCTTACCTAGATCCAGTCCTTTCACCCTTACTGATTTTTTCCCATTAACTCTTCCAACAATATTATCTTGAATATTGTTCTAAATACCAAACCCCTTGGAGTCACCATGGACAATAGTTTACAATTTGACCTCAATGCAGTCAGTGTCATAAAAAGAACCACTCAAAAATTAAGTGCCTTATGCAGAATCAAAACCTATCTCTCAGAATAAGCCTGTAAGACTACAGCCAATGCTCACCTTCTATTGTTGCTCCATTCTCCACTAACCTTTATACTACTCAACAACAATAACAACGACTAGGAAATCTGACAGCACAACAGCAAAATTTGCCTCTAATTTCTCTAGCAATACTGACCACTGCATTGGTCTACATAGAAACAACTGAATGGAATTTCCCAGCTATCTTCATAGGTTCATAGGAGATTACTAGACTAACAACTCAAGAGCCCTTATTTTACCCAATATTCTATCCCTAGTGGGAAAGATCATGGTCATCAAGTGGGGTTTTGACAGTTTTCATAGACTGCCTCTGTCCATAATGGACATGGGCATCACCCCAAGAGTAAATTTGTGATTTTCCATCCATTGCTCTAGATTGCACTTGAAGATGGTCAGGGAAGAGCTCTGCTTCACATGAATAGAAAGCCTATTCCAAAGGAGGGGCAATCTCTGTGACATGTATATGTCTTTTCAGCATGATCTATTCATGTCATAGATCAGGTTTAGATCCTTGGAGTGGGTAACCCTCATTCAGTTAGTTTTGCGACTATGCAGCATTTTCATCAGGGCTAAGTCAGACACTGCCTGTGGGTCAGGCATAAATCACCCCTCAGTAATCAGTAGGAAACTGAATACAGTGATAGTGCTTTTAATCAGTCTACATATGAAATGTTGTTTATACCCTGTAGTTTTTGGTGAGAAACCTCTGAGGATACTCCAACTGTTGCAGGTGCCTGGCAAGGTACATGTCAAAGGATAAGTTGTACTCAATTATTGGTCTGATCAGGACCAAATACAGTGGTACTATGACATCCTTAGATTAGGATGCCATGCCATTAATTATAAATTGAGCCACATAGAAAGAGTTCCTCTCCACCATGGACACATGGTGGACACACTTCAGATTACTATCTATTACAGTACCCATATCTCTCACCATTTGGTCCACTCTTGGTGTGGGGGGGTGCTCTCAATGTAGTATTTGATCTCCCAAAGGGTATTATTATGCATTTCTTCACATTTAGTTTATGGCCATGGCTCTGACACCAATCATTAGTTTGTTTCAGTCCTTTCTATGGGATATCAACATCATTTGAAGAGTCAGTGATTGCCCCCAACTTGCAGTCAACAGCAAACTTGGTCAGCCAAAGCCCATCTACAGTTTTTTGACATCTGAGAAGTATATTCCAAACAGGAGAGGGCACAACACTGAGTCCTGTAGTATTCCACTGGTGACTGGCCTCTCTGTCTGGATGTGGATTCCCCACTCTAATAACATGTCCTATCTGTGATCCATTTGTCTATCCATCTGGTGGCATATAGGTTTATGCCCATTTTGTGGGTTTATCTATAACACCTGAGTGGAGTATTGTGTCATATGTCTTGGCCAGGTCTGCATTTACTTACCGTCATCCATGGCCTTGGTGACCTTCTCAAAGACATCCAGCGGACAGAGCAGGCAGGACCTGTCTTTGACGAAGCTGAACTAGGTCAGTTCTAGAGTCTGGAGATTTCCTGTCATTGTTAATTAGGCCCATGATTATCCTTTCCAAAGTCTTGTATATTAAGTTAGTCAGACTTATGGATCAGTTGTTTCCTGGGTCCATTGTTGGTCCCCTCTTCTGCAGAGGGATGACTGTTTCTGTCTCCCACTGTACTGAGACAAAGCATGTTTGGGTTTAGTTTGGTCAGTATTCATGTATATTTATGCACAGGCCTCTGCATTTTGAGGGTTAGAGGGAACTTTAAAATTACCTATGCTATCACTTAATAGAAGATAATTTGCCTTGTAAAAATTCTTTAGGGTTTTAAGGTTTGATGGGGGTACTACTGTTACATTTCATTTAAAGGAGACATATTTATAATCTAATCTTACCAATGAGGAAATTAAGTTGGGGGGCAGTGCTCCTCAATGTTTGTGAGTACTATGTCAAGGAGATTTGAGCCCCTATTGGTAGTGCAGATCAACTGATCCAGAGAATTTGCACTGAGAAAGTCCAGGAATCTCTAAGCCTGCATATAAATAGTCATGTATATTTCCCTGTTTATGGAGGGTTAGTTAAATAGACCATGACTAGTGTGTTACGTTGAATGTTAAGTGATTCTAGTAACTTCAGGTATGTGGAGTGGTGGTCATGGTTCATGGTCGGGGACCTGTAACTAGTGATGATATGGTGGTGGGTTTTGCCTATGGTCAGCTGGACATGAAGTAGCTCAAGCAAGTCATCCTGTTTGACCAGTCTTGAGGTGTGATTGTTCTTTATGTAAATGGAAACACCTCCTCCTTTCATTTTTTCCTTTTCAGAGGGTGGTCTGAATGTGTGATAGGCATTGTAGCCTTGCACTGCTGGGGTGCTTTCTGCAACTACACAGACATCAGCATCCTCCAGGGTGAGGAAAGCTTCCAGGGAGTGCAGTTTCTTGTTAAGACTCATAGCACTGTGCAGTAGTACCTTCAGCTTGGCATTAGAAGAATTTTTATGTTAGTAGATCTGTTGGTTTGGTACTGCCTAAAAAAGGCACTATGGGGTGGCTAGTGCCCTAGCCATATTCAAAAGCCTAGCAGTGACAAGTACAGCCATCTCTGGCAAAGCAGTGTGGTCTGTTGATCATGTCATCCTAGGCAGACAAATACTAGATCCCCATGGAATGACACCAACCATTGACGTCATTCATTTTCTTTTTGTATTGTGGTATCATTCTTTGTTAGGCAGGTAGAATGCTGCTCAGTGTGTGGCTCATATCTGCCTGGTGACACATATTCAGACAGATCCATCATGTCTCTCTTCATATAATCCAGGGAGGTATGTCTCAGATCAGTCATAACCATATGAACTTTGACGGAATCATACTGGTACTTGTGATTGAGTGTCCTGAGTGCCTCCATGATCTGGAGAATTATGACCCCTAACAGGCAACTGACTGTAACCCTCTCTTTATCCAGCCTGGTGAGGGAGGTGTCCTTGTGTCTCATGATGGAGTCTTCTATGACCAATAAGTTTGAATGTGTGGTGTTTCACCTTAGGGGCTTGCTTATGGAGACACTGGTGTGTATTTTTATGTGTAGTGGTTGGTGTTGACTTGGTTTTGTTTGCATGTGGTTTCTGATGGCAGCATATGGGAGGCCTCTGAGGTTTTGGTAAGTTACCTGTGAGTACCTCTGCATATGCTGGTTTATGTGTTGAGACCTTATTTAGTGAGAGAAATAATGTGCTTGTGCTTACAACCTATTTGTCAATTGATTTGTCAGAATGTGAGAGTCGTGTCTCAATTTTCATAGTATAACTACACCTCTCACATTTTTGTGTTTGTTTCAGGATTAAGTGGTTGTCAGTATAAATGAGACAATTGCTACATTACCTCAGGATGCCCATGTCCACCAGGCTGGCCACAGAGATAGCAGAAAAGTGCCTATCCATGGTTTCAGTTTTTTACTATGGATTTAGCCAGGGAGAAGAGTAGATACATTTGACTGGACTGGGATGATACCACACAGATGAAGACTGGATGCTGTACTCAGTATGAACTGCAGTAATCCAATAAGGTGATGCTGCAGTGTGTGCAATGCAGATGCTCCTAGAGCAGCAAGGGGACTGAGGAAGGCTGCAGATATAGTTATTCTATGGGAAATGTTAACTTGAAAGTGTTTGCATCAATACAGGGTACTGCTAACGTCCACCACACGGAAAGCAGCCTATTGCAAACACTGGGCTTATATAGAATCAGAAAAACAAGTGTTACAGCAGCAAGGCCTACAGACCAGTCAGGAAAACACAAAAATTTACAGCCAGCAGCCCACTAATCTGATAGGTTTGCTACGGTACACTTCTGCCACAAGACTGCAGTCAGAAAAACCCTGTTAATGTAAAAATGCTGGTTTTAGAACTCAAGTGCAGGGAAACCACACAGTATAGATTCAGAGTCCTGTAAAACTAGCAGACACAATGTAATTAAGTTCTACAGCAGCAGTAGAAATAGTTCAGCTTTGAAATGCCACTAAAGTTTGAGGAATGTAACAAATAATACATGATTATTTTGAAATACAGTAAAAATAATCAGCAGAAATGCAACATTATATTTATTTCTATTCATTTAGCAGCAGATGGCTTCAGATGCAGCAGATTCTCTGTAACTCACAAAAGAAGTAGCCAAACCAAGATCAACTCTGAGGAATTCAAGCTCTAAAATCTTCAATATACCCAAATGAAGGTAGCCCACACTATTCTGCACCAGCCATCCAAATGTTCTTCCCTAATCCCACTGATAAAGTGGTAATGTCCCACAAGAAACTCCACTCTGAAGATGGATACTTTGCCTACCAGGGCAAGGTCTTAAATGCACATGGTGAAGTCTTGCACTCAGCCCATTTGACCAAACTCTGGAACCAGTTGCCATCTGCCATCAGACAACTTCAAACTCAAAACAGTTTCAAGAAATATCTCCACACTCATCTTTTTAAATCTGAAGTCTGCTCCTGCTCTTTCTCTCCTGGTTAATCAGTTGCTCCTCATGAAAGTTGCTCTCTCTGAAACTGTAGAATTTCTTCTGTCATCAATGACTCTTGAATTTTGCACTTTTCATTAACTGTTGATAGGAATCCTTAACCTCTTCTTTTCTATAACCTTGATAATGCAGATTCCTAATGCATTCCTCCTCACCCACCTTTATCCTCAGTCCTTTAGATTTTTAGACGTTTTAGTATAGATCTCTGTCAACATTTAGATCTTTATCTTTTTTCTTCTTGTACTCCTCTTCCCACTCTTCTACAACTGTGTACCCTAACTACTTCCTCTACTGCAATCCCCTGTTTTATTACGTTTCATTCTTTGACAACTGCTACTTGTCATATTTACCTATTTGCCTAGTCTATGTTGAATCTATAATCACTATATCTCAAATATTGTTTATACTCGTATAGGGTCTGCTATAATCTCTTTGCATGTTTTTCTCTCAATAAGTATGTTTCTGGAGCTTTTCTTCCTAGGCTTACACAGTAAAGGGGTCTTGCATGACCCAGACGGAACAGTAACAAAATATAAACAAATAAATTCCTCCGATATTTCAGTATTCAGAGATTGTGCTAAATCTAATCCATTAACTCTGAGTGATGATCTGGCTTAATTTAAAATCCATTTTCAACTTGATGACCCCACTGTTTATGCAGAATTCTTTATTGCCAAATTCTATGCCAATGTAAATAGCTGCACAGTCTCAGCTTCCCCCTTTGAAATATATACAATACCAAATTTAAAAACTACCCGTATGGTAAATCCCAAATATAAACTAGCTCCATAATAAAAAAAAAAAAAATCATTGCATGCAAAAATAAGTTTAATTCTCACGATGCCAGAAATGGTCTTGTCAAACTAAACAGGAAACTCTGGACCCTGATCAAATCAACAAAAGCCACATATGAGATAAAAATAGCCACCCAGGTAAAGGATAACTACAAAGCCTTCTTTAACTATGTTAGAAACATCAGAAACAATTTCCAGCAATGAGCAGATCTAATAGTAAATGATTTCACCTAACTCAGACCAATGGACATAGTCACTTTACTGGTGGACACATTTAGCTCAAACTTTACCTCCTATCCCCCTCCTATATCCCCAGTGTGCATAACCATGTCTACACCCCAAAATCTCCCAAGAACAGATCTTCATGGCACTATCCAAGGCTGAGAGCACTTCATCTGTTGGATTGGATAACAAACTGGGCTGCCTTCTAGCCGGTTTGAAACAGGATTTGTCACATCCCCTAAAGAGGCTTTACCTATGAAATTCTTTTTCTTCATCAATGCTTACTGTAGAATTACCCAAATAATTTTTATTTCTTCCTCTAACAGCTATTTATTCTTCTCTGGTAAACATGCTGTACTCAACGTTCCTGCTATGTTCATTTCATTGTCTGATTTATATATTACTTCCAGCTCATATCCTCTAGACTCATGATGGTGCCTGCAGACCATTGATATATATTATATAATATATGTAAGGATATTTTGAACATGCTTTGTAAGGTTTTATGATCTGTTTCTCTTTGAACTTCTTTACTATAGACATATTCATGGAATGTCAGAAATGATTACACTGTATGCTATTGGTAACAGTTACTTTTCTAAATGAGCAAATCTCTTTTGTGCATCTGTAATTCCTCTTAACACATAGACAACTGATATATTCTCTTGTAAAATGTCAGCACCTCTACCTGTCTAGTATATACTTACAACACACTTTGCTTATTCTCATCTTACTGTTTTAGCATTGGCAAATCTGTAGTGACTTTCTTGAGTATTTTTAAAACTCTGCTACATTGCTCTTATAGCTTTTTTAAACTGTTACCAAAGACATAACGGGTAGACATTTTGCAAGACAATGCATCATTCTTGGGAAGCTTTTTAATGCCTGTTTGGCTTCTGGCCTTTGTATTTGCAAAATTACTTGAATGCTTTTTCTGGGTCAAGTTTCAAATTTTTGCCATTAGCTTATGACTTGTATTTTAAACTTGTCCCTATGTTTTTACACTAGATCTTATTAACTTGAAACTACCATGTTTTATTCTGTTTAGCAACTCTGTTAGTCTTTTGCCATGCTCTTCCTTTGTCTGGCCTCATACTGATGCATCATCAGCTATGTTTCCATTATCTTCAGTGACTTAGACAACAGCTCTTTGGAATATTGGTCATAGCAAAATACAAATGTCTAAGGAATCTATGCCTTCCTAAAGACATAGTCAGCGTATACAGTCTGGAGCTGTGTGCGTTTAAGCTTATCTACCAGAAACCCTGGTTTATACCTAGAAGTAAAAATTGTAGCACTTCACATTCTTGAAGCCACTTTTTTAAACATAGATGATAGGTAATGTACTTTTTTAATCACTATATTGAGATCTCACAGATCAATGCATATGCATATTTTGTGTTTCTTTACAGAAGTGGCCATAATATTTCCACATTCTGTTAACTGTTATTGCCTTTTAATAACACAGGGTTTCATTCTCTTCAATTCCTTTTTCTTTATGGGGAACTATTTAATAAAGAAGTCTGTACTTACAATTTTGGACTTTCATGTCAGCAGTTTTTGACCTAGTAGTGGCAGCAGGTTGTCAGAATAGTTTAACAATGTACATGTCCCTATCTCTTCAGAGCTGTACAGCTGCAGCTAATTAAAAGTGCATTATGGCAAGATATTGCATCCCAAACCTACATACTTCAAAAAGCCTACTTTACACACTTATGGTCCAGGCTATATTGTCTGAGATGTGGTTATCAATATAATAAAAAGCAATGTCCATCTCATAACAGAGAGTATGGGAAATGCAGATTACCTAATAATTTTTCTCAAGAGTGTCAGAAAAAGAGCAGAAAGTTTTGCAAGTGACTGAGACAAACAAAATTGGTAAATATATAGTTGCTAGCTTGAACAATTACCTGTCTAAGACACATACAATAGAAAATCATCTGTTTGTGGATGCACTTGAAATGTTTGTTGAAATTGTGCTCATAGTGCATTTAAGAAATCAAATAATAACAGTGTTATTAATATAAAAATGACTGGACTGAGAAGCAGTGCATGAATGGGACAGATCCATATTGCTGCATCAATTTTCCAAAACACTGAACCAAATATAGTAGATACCATGTGACTGAAGTTACAGAACATCAGCAACAATAAAATCACCCCAAACTGTACTTTTGTAGGGGGGGGGGGCAAGCCAATTGTACTACAGTGGGGAAAAGGGCAAATTCAAACACCAAAAACCAAAGGAGAAAAAAAGGCAAATTCCCCAATCACCACTATACCACCACCTCAGCAGAAACAGTTTAATGTTCCATAACTTTGATCATATGGTTTTGATCATGTGGTTCTTTGTTTCTGGACATCAGTGAAACATTGTGGATCTGAATGGATTACCTGTCATATTAACCTAAATACCAGAGCTGAAAATATAACATTATTAATGCAAATACAGTCAGAAAACTGGGTTTGGGATGTTTACTTTTTAAGATAAAAGCTTCACTGCTCTTTTCTTGAGTTTCTCCTTCTTCCTTCTTCTTCAGCCATTTTTCTTTCAGTCTGATGTATGTCCACCCTTCATTTTACATTAATCCAAATTCCTGTATTAATTCTTGTTGGGTATCGAATACTCTGTGTCTTCTTTTCTCTTCACTCATTAACTCCTGCCCTCCTTCTCCTATCCCTGTGCCTTCCATTTTTCTACTTTTTTCTTCATTGTGAAACTGTCACATCATCCTTCCTCCCATACATCTCTTTCTTTCCATTGTCCACATACCATATTGCCCAGGCTTTTTGATGCCTTCTCATTCATTCATTTATATTTTCCCCACCATCCTATTTGCCTTCTCTCCTCATGCCTTTTGTTTTCCTCTTACTCTATGGGTACCTAAAGAGGTTATATGCTAAGGTCTGCATATGTATGTATGCTTGTGTGAAAGTCCTCAACCCCCTTTTTATTAGTCAGTCTTAACTAGTTTTTAAGACCCATCTCCCTTTCGCTTTCTCTAGCCATCCTTCTAAGTCCTTCTGTAATTTTAGCAGTTTGGTGTCCATTGAGTCTACTGGTAGTTCTCTTAATAAGTGCAGTATAGCTAGGAAAGTCATCATTCTAATCACATTGAGTCTACCTATCATTGTGTATGTTTTATGCCCTCCCCTCTACAGTAACCCCTGTATTTTTTATTTCTCCTTCTCCAAACTTCTTGTATCGTATCACTTAATGTGCATCCAAATATACTCCAAGATATTTTTGGTATTTCACCTCCTGAATCAATCCCATACCTGATTCCATCCTCTGTGCTAACCACCACTGTGTTTTTCTGGTTGCATCTAAGCCCTGAGATTCTTTCAAACCTTGCAAAAACTGGCATTATTTCCTCTACGGTCATCTCAACATTAAACAAAAATATCACTGGTTGTTAAAAGGATAGAAGTAATACCACTGATTTAATTCATTGTGAT
This sequence comes from Protopterus annectens, assembly GCF_019279795.1. Classification (NCBI taxonomy): domain Eukaryota; kingdom Metazoa; phylum Chordata; order Ceratodontiformes; family Protopteridae; genus Protopterus; species Protopterus annectens. The sequence goes on along the minus strand of NC_056725.1, from coordinate 1,273,595,242 downwards.
TTATAAGAACAAAATCACTAAAATCAACAGTATTGGTGCTATCATTTTGTCAACCTGTGGTATTTTGGTTTGGAGTGTTTGTATTTGGCAAATTGCTTTTTTAAGAGTCATCTCAGCATTCTCTATGTAGTCATCCATGTACATTAGGAAACTGACTGTCGCCCAGTTTTTCCTTCCAGTTGTGATAACGTTTTCCTCACTTCAATTGTAAGATCTTCTATAAGCAGCATGAAAAGCCCTTGGGAGAGAGCGTGCAACTGTCTTGTCCTTCTCCTTACTTTTAGCACTTTGGAAACTCCTCCAATTACCATTGCCTCTGTTTCTGGATTATTGTAAACTGCTTTTAGTCAGGCCTATAATTTTTTATTCTGGCATATGTCTTTTTTCTAGTATGTCCCAGAAGAACTCTTATTTGCTGTGTCAAAGACCTTTTATATGTCCAAAAGACCATCCTTGTCTGTACTACACCCTTTTGCAATTCTCTGTTTATAAACTCTGTTAGGGCAGCCAATTCATAAAATATTTGTGTGTCATAAGAAAGACCATGTGAAAATAATCTGCCTATTTGTGCTCTCCCGTAATCAGTACTTTTCTGTTACAACCTTTGTTGGGAAGCTTCAACCTGTGAAGCAGTATGTTTATATATCTATA
>NC_056725.1:1273579591-1273589591 GCF_019279795.1 Protopterus annectens | reverse complement strand
CAAAATGGAGTCACCAAAATTATCTTTGAGGAGTGCTTCTGAATCTTTAGTAGAACCCTGGTTGTCAGATGAAAGGGTGGAAAAGTATATAGGGACATTCCTGTCCATGGGAATGAAAAGAAATTTGTCTTCCAGACCTGTGTGCAGAGTCCTGGAGCAGAACTTCTTTAACTATCTGTTGTGGCTGGTGGCAAACAGATCTGCTTGAGAAGTTCCCCACAGATGGATCAATTTCTGGAAGACCCCTGGGTGCAACCTCCATTTGTTGAGGGTCTGTCCTGGTCCTGCTCAGCTTGTCTACAGTAATGTTTTGCTCTGATGAAATGTAAATATTCTGGAGTGATAGATTGCACTGAGTTGCTAGTTCCCAGGCTACCATAACTAATCTGCAAAGGTAGTAGGACCTGGTTCCCAACATTTGTTTATTTACCACATCATTGTGGTATTATCTGTGATGACTTCCAAAGGGCCTGGAGTCCAAAGATGGTTTAGCCATTTGATAGCATTTACTATATCCATCATTTTTTTAACATATTTGTGTTTTAATTTGTATTGCTTGTTCCAAAAGCCAGAGACTTTCACCTTCTTGGACATGGCTCCCTAAGCAAAGTCTGATGCATCTGTGGTTGCAGACTGAGTAGGGACTGGAAAAAAAGGGGAGACCTGGGTTGAGAGATAACTGACCCACCAACTAGAATAACTCATTTTTCGTAAATGCCAACATTGGAATCTGAACTGAAAAGTAGTGCTGGTGTTGATTCCAAACTGATTTTTCTCATGTGACATATGGTCAAATGATTCATGAGAATAGCTGAAGCCATGAATCCTAGAAGGTTTGAGATGTTCCCTGACAGGTGCCTAAGTCTGGTTGGAAGATATCCAAAACTGCTCCATGTTACATTCTATTTTCACCCAAGAAAGAAACGCCGCCGTTAGATATATGTACAGTAGACATCCAAGAAACAATATCCTGTGAGAGAGAATTAAGAAATGAATCATGTTCACCTGAAAACCCAAGCTAAGAAAAAACATTTTTTTTACTCAGGCCAGCAATACCAGACAGTTTGTGAAAGAATCTGCAAAAATAAGGCATTCATCAAAATATGGGAAATGTGAATGCTCTGCAACCTGCTATGGACTTTTGCAAGAACCAGGCACTTTGAAACACTCTTGTAGCTGTTGAAAGCCAAAGGGCAAAGCAGAAAATTGAAAATGTAAACCAGACATAGAAAAATGTAAAAGGTGAACCATATCTTTGAGAACTAGAATTTTGCTGATATGCATATTTTAAATCCAAAGTTACTAGAAAACTGAGAGGTAGAATTAGAGGTAACAGAGACAGTACAGAAAGCATTTTGAACTTTGGGATTTTGATGTGAAGGTTTAGAAAAGAAATGTCTAGGACAGGTGTCCTGGTTCCTTCTTTCTTTAGTGCCAGAAAGGTTCTTGAATAAATCCTTTCCCCTCTTTAGTGTGATTGAACAGGTTCAATAAGCTACTGAGACAGCATCTTATGTAAGATAGGAGGGGGCAGGGATGTTTGATTGGATGGATGAAAAGGAATCCCTTGAAAAGAAGGAAGGGAATTCCACTGCCAGTAGTAGCCATTTTGAATGATTCTCAGAACTCATGTGTTTGAGGTTATGTGGTGCCACAGAGAAAATTGAAGACCTAGTCTTTGGGAAAGTTTTACAGTATTGACAGGGTACCGAAGGGGGATGCATGAAGGGGCATGCAGTCATTCTGTTTTCTTTGATTGTCTTTTGTTTTAGGAGAATCCTCAATTCTTTGAATCTCCTTGCTATTGCTTTTGAAATTTTGTTTGCCTGTGTCTTGCAGGGGACATTTATTCTGTTTCTTTAAAAAGGAACCTAAACTGAAAGAAAAGTTTCTGTAATGTTTTGGCAAAAAGGGTTGGAAAATGTTGGTAAACCCTGAATTAACTTTCCCCTTTTATCAAACCTTTTAAGGACCTCAGCAGAGGGAAGACAAAATAGCACCTCTTTATTGAGGGTAGCATTCAGGTTCTCAGCTTTGACGGCCTCTGGTAAATTTAGAGAATATAGACAAGCAAATCTTCTCATCCCTGACTAAAAATAGCAGTAGCAGTGTATTAGCACATGTTTGGTTACCTGAAACATGGAGGATACTAATGAATTCAGAGATGCCTTAGTCTCTGAAAAAGTAAGGTCAGCAATTAACTTTCTCATTTTGTTAATAAGCCAGCAGATACTTAGAGATGTGAGCCTGACAATTCACTGTTTTGAAGACTAAGGCAGAAAAAGTATATACTTTCTTCCCAAACCTATTGAAGGCTTTTCCTAGCTTGTCAGAATGAATAGAGCTAGCTGTCATTAGGAGTTTGACACAAGTTGATTCTGACAGGGAAGCAACAACTGGATCTTACCTGGGATTAGAAAAAAATAAGGAATATCTGGGACTGGGGCATCTTATATAATTTATCAGACTTTTTTGAAGCAGTTGATTGACTGCCAAGCAAACTGCTAGCTCCAAAGAAAGCATCCTCTAAGGCCTCTAAGGTTGGCAAAACAAAAGGAACAGCTGTAGGTTTTGAAAAATCCATCTGAAGCAAATCATATCTTTGCTGGGATTCTGGTGTTTCCTTTTGATTTCACTGAAGCAAGCCATTTATTCAGACAAAAAGACAATTATTTAGGGTGGGAATATGAAGAATAACTTTCCTCAGAGTCAGATTTCCCATTCCCTTTCTGTTGAACACAGTCTACGTCTAAATCATGTCTCTCAGAATGGTAATCAGAATCTGAGAAACAGGAAAATCTTTTCCTTTTTTAGATTCAGCATGTAAAGTCCAAAAGTCATTAGACAGACCATCTGACGTTGTCAGTCTTCACTTAATCCTGGACTGTGGGTTTGGTTCCATATCTCGTAACCGACTCAGCCTTTTTTCCAGCTCACACCTTCAAAAAGTCTCGAGCTTAGCTCTTCCCAGAATGTTCCTCTCAAGATTACCTCAGATATCATTTGCTACTTCAAGTGCCAGACACACTCCTCAACTGTCAGCTCTCGGGCTTGCAATTCCTTCAGTTTGTGAGTGTTATTTAACAATTTCCGTATTTTTCTGTTTATATCTAATTCTTTAGTTATTTCATACTTACCCAGCTCCTCTTCTGTACTTAACTGCTGTGCGTTTTTCCTTGCTGTACCATTGTTGGTAGCCTCCCTCCTTTCCTCTTCCTATTTGGTAATCTTCCGTACCATTGCTGGTACTTTCCCTTTCCCCTTTCCTTTACCATTACATTAATTCTTTGATACCATTGTTGGTATGCCCTTTAAAAAAATGTTTTCTACTTTCCCTTTCTGGTGTATGTGCATGTGTTTTGATTGACATGACTGAAAAGTCTAAAGGCACTTCTGGCTTCAAGAGATGCCAGAAATGTGACCACAAATTGCTAAATTCTGACAGTCATGACTTGTGCATGTTCTGCTTGGGCCTGGTGCATCTTCAGAAGACTGTTCCATCTGTTATGGGTTTAGCCACTAGGCCCTTGTAGAGAGAAAGAATAAGCTGATCCTCAAAGGCATGATAAAATTTAGCTTTGATGAGGCTATATCAGTGACCTCTAAAACTGATACAAGTACCCCTTCCTCCTCTTCTTCCAGGCATAAAAGGTTGAAAAAGAGAAGCTACTCGGTTCCTCCATTTTCCTCGGAATCGCTGGTTAAAAGGGCAAAGTCTTTTATGGTTCCCACAGTTTCTGTGGAACCATCTGGAAAGACGCTGTCTTCATCAGTGCAGATTTCTGCACCATCTATGGCACCCACCTCTTCCTCAGCTCAGACTACTTCACTCTCCTCCATTCCACCAATCTTGGAACCAAAATAGTTTTCTTTCAAAGACTTACCACGGGCTAGATACTCCCCGAGGATTGATCCCTTTGTTGAACAACCACCAAGCCACTTTTTGGGTATTCCTCAGTCCCTGTTGGCCTACTGGGTCTGCTCCACCAACAGCCTCACAGATTCTGATGTTTTGAGGATGGTGGACCAGCTCTTGGTGGTGAGGGCATTAGCCACTTCCTCGGTTCCTAGCACTTCTGGCTCTGGAGCCTTAAATGTTTCTCAACCAACTCTTGTTCCTCTTCTGACTTCATCTGAGCCTTTGGAGTTTCCAGTTCTGATATTCCTAGTGTTGACTGTATTGGCACCTGTGAGATCTCTGTCTCCGATGCCAATAACTACCCTGAGCTCTTCGGTTCTGTTGGAACCAGAGACCTCTCAGGATCGGAGCTTTGTTGTCAGTTCCAGGGAATGTGTTTCAACGCCAATTTTATCTGAGCAGTCCATGCTTCTCAGGGCTTCGACACAAGTGAGTTCCACTCTGGCTTCAGGCTCTGAGGCAGTTGCCTCAGTGCAGGATGGGACCATGGTTTTGAAGGAGTCTGTTTTGATTCCGGGCTCCCATTCCTATGGTCTTCTGTATGCCTTTCCCCTGATTCCACTCATATCACAGTTTCTGAAGAAAGGCAACAGGTCAAAGAACAAGATAATTCTCATTGATCCTTTCTGGGCTCAACAGATATGGTTTCCCTTTCTGTGGCTTCACCTAATTCAACAACTGTGGACTCCGGACCTAGCTCCAGACCTGTTGTCCCATCCAGAGGGACTTATTCACCTGAATCTCCAGAATCTCAAGCTCACTACATGGCTTCTCCAGTTCTGATGATTGCCAGGCATACTAGCCTTACTGCCCCAGTTCAGCATATTATTCTACCCTCTCATAAACATTCAACTAGACAATTATACAACAGCAAATGGCAAAAATGTTCAAAATGGGCTACAGACAGCACATCTGACCTGTATTCTGCACCATTCATAAGGATTTAGAATTTTTAGCATCACTTTTTGAGGCAGGAGCATCTTCTTCAGCTATATGAGTTTATCTAGTTGCAAATTCAAATTTTCATAATGATCTCAATGGCACAGTGCTAATGTCACATAGACTTTGTAAAGCCATTTTAAAAGGAACCTTATTGCTGAGACCTCCATATAAGGATTCATCTACTCCTTGGGACTTGAATCTAGTGTTGCAGTCTTTAATTAATTCCCTATTTGAGCCATCTGTGAATAATGATTTGAAGTATTTATAATGGAAGACCTTATTTTTAGTTGCTATTACTTCTGCTAGAAGAATGTCTGAGTTACAGACCTTATCTTGCAAGTCTCCTTAACTAATCTTTCATAGAGACAGGGTTTCACTATGAATGAATCCTTCCTTTTTACCAAAAGCAGTATCTGACTCTAGTATCAGTCAGACTATACAGCTTCCAGTATCACCACAAACCAGAACAAATGAATAAAATATGACCAGCCACAGATTGCACAGCAAATTTATTGCTCAATAAAGTACAAAAATATCTCTCTCTCTGATGTCTCGGATAAAAACGCTTTCAAGGAGTAAAGAAACATCATAAAAGACCTTTCCTAAATACTAAAAAACATGACAATAAAACAATTAAACAATTAAATTAACAATCTCTTACAATTACAAATTGTTATTAAAAATAACAATTCTGATTATAAATATCCCTTGCATGCTCCAATAATCTCACTTTAAATGCCCTCTTTGTTTCCCCAATATAAAATAAATTACAGGAGCATTTAAGAGCAAACACCACACCTACAGTGTCACAGGAAAAATTCTTCCAAGTCTGAAATGAAATATTATTAATACTAGGAAAACTTTGAACTATAAATTTACAAGCTTTACACCTGTTACAACAAATAGTCCCTGTAAGATGTAAAGTATGTGGTACATTAATAGATGGCAAACAAAATCTACCCTTCACTAAGAAGTTATGAATATTTCTCCCCCTTCTGTATGAAACACCAAGAGTGGCATTCAACCAGGAAGAAACATTTTTTAAAGAACACAAATATTTCCAATGATATTTTACCTGCTCTATAACTATATTACTGAAACATCCAAAAGTTGTAACAAAATAAATCATGTCCATATCATTTCTACTATTAGATCTAAAAGGGGCCAGAACATATCTATCATTAATATGATGCCCTATAGTCAAAACATTGCACAATTTATTCCAACTCTTTTCAAGTAAACTTTTACTACAGCCTCTATTACGAAACATATCTACAGTTATTCCTAATTCCCATCTGAAATCACAAATATTATTACATAATCTGGAAATCCTAAGCATCTCACCAAATGGGAGTGCTGCAATAGTGTGTAAAGGATGGCAACTATCACCATGTACATACTGTGTACCACGTTCAAATTTTCTATGCACAGAAGTGAATAATTCAGTACCATGTTTAATACTAATAACCACATCCAGAAAGGGACTACACGTACCTAAGTTAAGGCCATCAAATTGCAAACCATACCTATTATTATGCAACATTTCAACAAAATGAGATACCAGTTCTAAGCCACCTTCAGCTATAAAAATTAAATCAGCAATATATCGGAAATACCTGATGACATGATCACAAAAAAATTATTTTTATAAATATATTCTCTCTCAAAAAGACCCATGCATAAATTGGCATACATGGGGGCAAAGGCAGCCCCCATTGCTGTGCCTTTTTTCTGCCTATAAAGGTCATTGTTAAATTCAAAAAAGTTGATAGTTTGATACTTTATACCCACATGGGTTGAATGAAGAGTTAAATTGGAGATTGTTAATTTAATTGTTTAATTGTTTTATTGTCATGTTTTTTAGTATTTAGGCAAGTTCTTTTATGATGTTTCTTTACTCTTTCAGCCGAGACGTCAGAGAGAGAGATATTTTTGTACTTTATTGAGCAATAAATTTGCTGTGGAATCTGTGGCTGGTCGTATTTTATACAGCTTCCAGTATTCTTCCCAACATTTTTGAACAAAGGCAAATATTGTCTGCATTTACTAGATGTTCACAGACAGTTATGTTTTTATCTTCACAGAACAAAGGAATTTAGAAAATCTGACCAGTTGTTTGTTTCAGTCTCTTCTGCTTCTCTGGGCAAACCAGTTTCTAAGGTTATTTATGCTAAGTGGCTTAAAGACTGCATAACATTCAATTATAACAAAAGGAAAGGACAGCTCCCAATGCCTGTAAAAGCACATTCTATGAGAGCAATAGCCACTTCTGCAGTCTTCCATGCAAGAGCATCTTTAGATGATATATGTGCAGTGGCTACTTCGACATTCCCACATATGTTTATTATTCATTACAAATTGGATCTGGTCTCTAGGGCTCTAGCATCCTTTGGCTCGATGGTGCTCAGGAACATTGTTCTGTGAGACTTCCCAAGATTTCAGTAACTGGGGACGCTATCCCACAGTGAAGGATTAAGTGAAGATTAACAACATCAGATAAAGAAGTTATGTCTTACCATAACGTTCCATCTGTTTTGTCGATCTTCACTTATCCTTGACATTCCCACCCTCCTTACCCTAGACCTTTGGGCCTCTTGGTGGAATGGATCTGCCCCATTACACTGGATTACGCCTCTATGATTACAGATATAGTCTCTCTTCTGTTATTTCTTGTCTGTCACTATTTTGTGGAAACTCAGTCTGAGGTAATCTTGAGAGGAACATTATGGGTAGAGCTAAGCTTGAGAGTTTTGGGAAGGCACGAGCTGGAATAACAGCCAATTTGGTTCTGAGATACGGAACCGGACCCACATAACTTATTTTTCTGCAAAGTCTGGCCAATCCTCTTTATCTGCTTTAGAAGAAGATACACGTCTAACCTTATGTTTCCTTTTCCTGGAAGACCCCTTCCAAGAAAAAGAGTGGTTAGAAAAGCAGTCACTTCCCTAAGAATGAAGCTCCTCATTTCAGCTTAGCGAGCAGCATCACCTGTTCCTTTCCCCATTGCCGGCAAGAATGGTTCTCCCTTGCCTGCCTCCAGAGATATAGCTAGGGTGGGGCAAAGGGAGCAATCACACTGGGTGCAAGGTGTTATGAGGGTGGGAAGTAGAGTAAGAGGGTGTTAAGAACTGGTATGCCTCCTTATGTGGCCAGGAGCACCAGAATGAAGAACCACCTTTTTTTTTTGTTGCTCACACATAGAGTGCAGGTTTGTAGGATATTAGGACCTTAGGAGAAAAGGGAGGACTACCATATTTGAGGATCAACATTCTTTGTTTGCTCCTCAATCTAGGGTTGATTGTGCTCCAGATCACAGAGTGGCAACATGTGGCAAATTAGGCAGGTATGGGTCTGCCTGCCTCCCAGTCTTTAGCGGATTCCCAAAGAGCAGTATTAGAGGGACCAAAAAAGTGATGAGCAGTCCAAGGAACAATAAATGGCCACAGTGGAGTCAGCCATCAGTGGCTGAGGCAAAGGGGAAGCCAAAGCCAAGACAGAAACCTTATAGATAATGTTTATCTTCTTGCAGCCTATGAATGGAACAGTCATGTTCATAGGATCCAGGTCTATGTCATTGCTGCGAAAGGTGTTTGATAATTGGCTAACTGAGCTTTGAAAAAATGGTCTTATTTCCTGACAGAAAAGTTAAGTTCTGAGGTAAAATATTTAATAACAGCCACCAAACATAGTAGCCCCATTCCCAAACAACACCTTTTAACAGAAAAGTGACACTTTTCTTACACAAAATGTAATAGTAAGGGAATCCTCACAAGGATCCAGGACCATCTGTCTACCAAAAAAGTTTACTGCCAAGCAGATAGTAGGAGACTAGATGAAATAATCTAACTTGAAAAAATAAGTTTTGAAGTAAATTTTAATGGCAACCCCAGAACTACAAGTTTCAGACCCTAACCACAAGTTTTAACAAAAAAATTAAAACCTTCTCATTAAAAGGAAATATTTAAAAGGCATTTTCCACAAGGAACCATGATCAGAAAAATGTAAAATTTGAGGAAAAATTCTTAGTGACAACCACTAGAAACACGAGTTCTAGCCTGTAGTCAGTATATTTGACAGATATTTCTTCACAAACAGTGGAAATTATCTCCCATCAGGGTGCTTATCTGCCTAGCCTTTGTGAAGAGTTAGCCAACCGTCAATCCTCCATGCTCTCTTTAAGCTGTAGAATGGCTGGGTATATGGAAGGAGCTCTAAAGCTTTGGAAGCTGGCCAGCTGGTGTGATCCTTGGCAAATATGTCCCATATAGCTTAGGCTACTGCAACAGTGATATAATGATGAACGTATTCCATTGTGACTCTCCACGATTTGTATAGAATAATCATAAAGATCAATTCATCTGAACTTTTCCTATAGTGCAAATTCAAATAAGCAGTCAAAGTATATACTGAATGGGATCACTTTCAGGAGATGGATGTTGATGAGTCTAAAATTCTTTGGGCTTGACGAGACCCCCCCCCCCCCATTGTGGATACGTACCACTTTGACTTGTCATATTAGATCTTGGATGTACCCATAACTTAACATGCTTTTTTTTACAATGATTAACAAAAGTTTAATTCAGTTTTCCTTGATCATTTGTAGGAAAGCATCAGGAATGTAATCTTGCACCGCAGCATTTATGTTTTCAATATTATTTTGGCATTTATGGTATCTTTAGTTACATAAGAGGATGTCTCTTCTTGTCTCCTTAATAGTTTGATATATGCCTTTGCTAAATCTGAAGTTTTCAAACTTTTTCACTATATCCACAGGCTGCATGCTCACATAATTGTTCATCAATAAAGTACTACATATAGAGTTTTCCCTTTTAATTTTCTTATGTAATTAAGGAATGCCTCATTTTCTTTTCAGCCTTTCAAACCAAGCTGTGATTGTATTGGATATGGAAAAAAATTATATAAGAAAAGTAAATTGTGTATATACTTCATTTCATCTAGATTTGTTTTTACAGCTGGGATAAGTTTGAAAGTTAAGTAGTACCTCCATTTTTCTGTTGTATATCTTATTAATTATGTGATTTCACTAACTTTTTATACGTTACTGTATATTTGACTTAATGGTATGTGTTTCAGAACCATTGACAGTACTTAGAGTAAATGAATTTTGTTATGGGGACT
>NC_056725.1:1273563775-1273579091 GCF_019279795.1 Protopterus annectens | reverse complement strand
TTTGGTGACTTAAAATACAGCGTTACATGTCTCAGTATAGTCATGCTGTGCTCTCTACCCGGCTCAGACAGTTTACATATGCAAATGACAGTCATGTAACACATCTGTGCTCACCTGCATGCCACTAACACAGGGGTGTAATCTACTCTGCCATGGGCCATGTTCTCCACAGTACTGATGCATGTATTACTCCTACATGGCGTTTGCAGTGGGCAGGGGGGGAGGAGCAGTCCTGCATGTGTGCACACATGCCACATTGCTCAGCCCGGGCGTCTGTGTGACATCCACAGACTGGACACACACCATGCTGTGGGACATAGGTCCTGTGCACATCCCACAGGGGCACACTGTGTCACTAGTCATGTGATAGCTGCCTTGCTGGTAGGGTGACACAGACCCATGGTACCACCACAGCAGACGTACTGTATAGACATGACAGTTGACATCCAGTTCTGCCGTTCAGTGGACACTACCATGGGGGGGGGTGTCAGTACTGTGTACATTGCACATGTGTTTACACACGGCCCTGCTGGACATCATCGTGGCACACATTGCACCTGCTATGGAACGTTTGGACATGGTCACTTGCTGTTCCCTCCATTTCGTGTACCTATTCTGCTACTACATTGTCCCATATGTGCAGGCCATTCATATCTTGTGTATGTACATAACATTAGGCCATCGCTCCATCGCATGCTATGCCTGTGATACTGTCTATGATTTGTGAACATATCCATCATGACAGCTTTGCATTACACATAATTGACATGGTCGCCCCTACTGCGTGGGATACGTGCACGTCGTGCGCACATTCCGTATGACATCGACGGTATATGCCCATGCACATGTGTGCTGTGACACTATACATAGATGTCCTATCCCCTGCTGTGGCACTTCATTGTTGGATATCCACTGCCAGCATCAGCGTGGGTGGTGGCATTGTTCTGTGTTTGCAACCCCTATGGCAGTCCTGGGGTAGGGTTACCACCTGTGCCACTTTGCAAGGGACAGTCCCTCCTTGGGCAGTTGTGTCCTGACAAAATATATCACAAATGGCAAATGTCCTGAGATTGTAGGACATCACTATATCCCATTCTTATGTTAGAGTTGCATAACATACTTATTTATGTATGTACATTCCTAACTGTTACAAGACACACAATAAGCAACTTAACTGCTACAAGACTACACTTTTCTTTATGCAATAGAGTAGAGTTCTAACCTTTGTACTGACCATGGGTATGTGTCCACCTGTAACATCTGATGTGTGTCCCGACGATTTCCCACTTTGGGCTTTTGAAAAGGTGTCAAGCCGAACCTGGAGTTATCCCGGGTGTGTACATGTTGTCCCACTGCTGTGCACACGTTGTCCACAGTCGTTGGTATGCTGCGCGTTTTAGCATTGCATATCCAACCTTCGCCTCTCTCTGCCTGATGGACAGGTATCTTTACCTACACACACCGTTCACATACTGTACAGATTCGTCATACGTATCGTGCGTTACACACCAGTACATGTCGTGGGTTCGACATACCTTTCCGGCCTTTTGTTCTGCGTTCGTCTGTATTGCCTTGTTTCTCTTGTTTCTCTTTGTATGAGTTCGGTATGAACATACGGTTTGAATATCCAGGTAGTCTTCCTTATATTCGTCGTCACCTGCGACATGTGGGTTAGTCAGGCCAATAGCTGTTCCTCGGTGTGTACTTATGCGCATATCAGCGGTGATCCCCCTTCCTTTCGTTCGTTACGCGTCGGCACTGGGCCATGTTTCTTTCCTCGTGTGGCCGCTGGTTATTTGCAAAGCCTTCGTGAGGATGGTATGTATTGTATCATGTTTGTGTGACTGCATCCGCTATGTGTGGTGTCGGGTACATTTCGCTGTGGTGTTAGCCGTGGATTGTGTGTGTTGGGTATGGTATTGTGTTCGACATGTGGGTCCCCGTGTCCTGGCGGCGTCTGTCGATAGCGTTGTGCATTCAGATGTGTTACATAGCTGTTATTTTCCTGTACATAGCGAATGCATGGATGCATCAGCCGCTGCTAGTGTTTCCCAGGAGCTTGTTGTGGGTATGCCGCTGTCATTCACTGCCTGTTTGTGTTTGCTACGGTTTTAGCTGTTATCCCTTTGATATGTGCAATGGGGTATATCTGCGGATGTGGGTGACGGTTACGGGGTGTGAGTCTTGCATTTATACATACCAGATATGCTTGTGTGTGTGCTCCATCCCTGCTTGGGGAGCTGCGGGTTACCTGTCTGTTGTTCCGGGAATGTTTGTTTTGTTGATGTCGTCTGCTGTCGGTATCGCCTGCATGTGTGCTTCCTGCACGTATTCCTCCTTCACATCGGTTGTATATCTGCGGATGTTCGTCCGTGCCTACTATCCATTGGCATTTTGTCGCTGATAGTTACGGTGAATGTGGTCCTATACTTGGGGCGACCTGTATGCTACCGGTAGCCTCCTATTCGTGTGCCGCTTGCTTACGTCACGGTCGTGGAACACACCGCGGTATTTACGGGACCGTAAGTGTTCACGATCGGTGCCGGGATAGCACCTTCGTATTTTCGCCGTACATGCCTGATGCTGTGTAACGTTGCCGACGGACCGTGTGGAGTCTACCTTGTGGCCGCCATACCTACGGTCATGGTTTGTACATGCGTCCTTTGCATCTCCTGTTGGCTATGGCCCTGTGGTACACTTTGGGACATTTCCGCTTTGCATCGTTTTACGTCGCCACGTGCATAGCCACTGAGGAGATGTCAGTACTACTTTGTGGGTACTGCTGTACATACGCCTATGGTTCCTGTACTGTATGCCTACGCCTGTTATTACACTCCGCCTGTGACATGTCATCTACATACACAGTTTACACTGGTACACACACACAGCGGAACACACGACAACCTCACCTCACACATACACATATTGCCGCCATGGCTGTCAACCTTCTATTTCCAGAGTGAGGAACACACACAGTAGTAATGTGAAACAAATGTGCATAATGTGGAACAGATAGTAATGGCATAGTGACAACTTCAGCTAAGTAGGTCATAGGTTGATTGTAATATGCTGATTTACTTACAGTGAAGAACCTTTACTGACTTACTATGAGTACATTCTATTTACTGGGATGTCATTTATATACATTCCTAACAATGAATGTTTGAGGGACATTTTCAATGTGGAACTTGGAGGAACTGCGGGGAACATGAACTGTTTTACACCCCAAATGAGGTACGTTCCTCATAATGTCGTACACTTCACTGGTATGCTTTCCGCTTTCACACCGACGGTTGAACACAATACCTACGTTGGCCGCATCGCCGGTGGCGGCGTGTATCTCCGCACTCATATCCTATGGATATGACACGCACATATCTAGGGTTGCCACCTTTTCAAATGCCCAAAGTGGGACATGTTTTGTAGAAACGTCAGATTTTGCATGCCAACACATACCCACGGCCAGTACAAAGGACAGCGATTCACTTCTTTGACAAAATACAAACCTGTAGCATTACAGTTGCTTATTCTGTTTATTATCATATTTAGATGTTTCTTCTACAAAATTACTGTTTTATGCAACTAATGAAGTTATTATGGGAAATAGTTTTGTCCTACAATCTCAGGACATTTGCCATTTTGTCAATGTTTTTGCAGGACACAACTGCCCAAAGGGGGACTGTCCCTCACAACGTGGGATAGGTGGTAACCCTACACATATCACGTTACTGTACCGTGGACTGGTGACCATCCCGACACGCGGATATGTATTGATGCAGGTTAACATTTCCATGGCTGGCGTTACCTGCCCTGCCCACCCTCCAGGATGATCGGGTTGTCGGTCACTATGTTTACTATGTGGTGATTTCGCGTCTTACTTATCTGTGAACTTGCATCCCTGGGTTCCATATTACCCTGTTGTACTTTATATCTGTGTATGCGTACATATATTTCTACATGTGTACTGATATGTATTTCCGTATCTGTGTATGCACATGCGTACATGTGTAGTCGACTTGCGGCGATAGTGGCAGCATACGGCTACGCCGTGTGCTGTAGAACCGGCGTGCGTTGCGGTGTTGGCGTTCCATGCTCTGCTGGCTATTGGGTGTGCAGTGTTTGTGCGGTGCCTTTGTTGGAGTCACACATTCGTCCGCACATACGGTACACATTACGGGCGGACATGTGTGTGTGGCGTCCATTTTACTGTGTGTGCAGGTCAGGAGGTGTCAGTCCATGGGGCCTACACAGTCTAAGTATGTGCTATGCGTTCCCTCTTTGCCAGGGCGTAGGCATATTGGGTACGCCTCTGTCTACCTACTGGGGCTGGCTCAGTGTGTCCATGGTGCTGAACGCCCTGTGCCTGTGCTTGCCCTGGCAGTTGTGGCGGGCTTGGTGGCCCTCCGGCATTATGTCCCTGCAGCAGCTGTTTCCGCAGAATCATATTGTGTAGCATACAACATACTATGAATATGTGGGCACTTGTGCCTGGAGAGTACTGCAAGGCTCCACCGGATGTATCCAAGCACCGGAACCGTGATTTCAACATCCCGAACACACGCTCTATGATTATTCTCGTTTGTGCGTGTGCCTCATTATGGCGTTCTTGCATGTGTGTGTGTGCATTTCTGATGGTTGTCATCAACCACGGCTCCAGTGCGTAGCCAGCATCCGCCACAAGGTGACCTTGTGTGATGTCCCCACTGGCGAATACCTGATACAGCTGTGAGGCATGCCAGATATGGGAGTCGTGGTAGCTTCCAGGGCTGCCAGCACACACATCCATGGTAATGCCCTGCGCATTGCACACGACCTGGCAATTGATGGAGGGGTATCCCTTGCGGTTTATGTAGCGTCTACCCTGCTCCCCGGGTGGTGACTTAATTTCTATGTGCGTACAGTCTATCGCACCCAGGACCTCCGGGTATTGTGCCACACGGTGGGAGCGGCGCATATTGCTAGCCAACTCCTCCTGAGATGTGGGGAAATTTATGTGCTCATGGGCATGTGGTAACATGGCATCCAGGAACTGGTGTAGTACCCTGGATGCTGATGCCTGTGAGATGCCCATTATGTCCCCGGTTGGCCTTTGAAAGGTACCTGTAGCCAGTATTCGCAAGCTCACACATACCTTTGTGTCCACTGGGATGGGCTCCCCTCTGCTGTCTCTTGTTCTCAGGCGCGGCCGGCACAGCTCCACTATTTGCTGTAACGTGTCCCTGTCCACCCTGTAGCGCTCTACTATCTCCAGGTCTCGCAGCCCCTGGTAGGTCACCCTTGGTCTGACCACTCTCCTTCTCCTGTGAGGCCTACGGTAATTGTCGGCACCACCCTCCGCAACTCCGTCTGTCTCTGCCACATACCTATGCATCACGGCCACGGCGGCACCCAGCATATACATGTTAACAGTTCCCCGTCTGTTTACACCCTGCGGTGCGGCGTTTGGGAAATCGCGCTGTGTGTTGTGTGCATTCACATTTAATACTGTTGTGCTGTATACCCGGTGATGTCATTGGGTGTGTCTGTGCGGCCGTATCCATGGATTATTTCCATGGTTTTACGGTTGCAACTGCAACGGTACTGCCTGTAGTGTTACATTACAGTTGCCTGCATTGCCTTTGCCTTGCATCTTACATTACTGCATCCTGCAGGCACATGGCATATGATGCATTTTATCTGCTGCCGCAGTTATGCTACCTCTGTACTTGGCTGTGCTATTTCGGTTCTTTGCTCTTTGCATTTCTACTACATCCCCTACTATCTTTGCACTCATATGCCTCCCCTTTCCCGTTATGCAGGAGTCTGCATGCAGAGTTATCGGCTGTCGGCGTTTGCCCTTCCTGCATTGATTGGTGTTAATTGCTCATTACGGATCCATTTACACTGCTTCCGCATTTCCTGCTATTCTCCGCATTACCTTCCTATATCCGTGGTTGTTGACGGTGAGTCCGTCACATGACTGGTTTAGGGAACGTAGTCATACTCGTGCACATGCATTTGTACGCGCATTATGTACTCTCAGCGCATCTATTTCATAACACGCCAGTCCTGATGCTGTGATGTGCATTGTACGGCCCAGATTTGCTGACATCCAATATCCTTCCTCCTACAGTGGCACACCCCTCTGTGGTTGACATGTATCTCGTGTAGGCCACTCCTCGGTGTAGTACCGCTACGCCGCTTGCTCCATCCTTACGCCGGCGCCGTTTTTGCGATTCACTATAATCTGCCTCATTTGCATGGAATTGACTACTAATACATGGTTACAGCGCAGGACACCGCCACCACTCCTTGACAACCATTGCGCTGGGGTTGCAGCTTTACATACATACTATGGTGTGTGGTGGCTGTGCAGCTGATTTGTGTTCTACTGCTCTTTTAGGACATTGTCATGTTATTTCATTGCTTTGCAACTTCTGTGCACATATCCCGGGGGTCTGCTGTTCTTTCTACGTACGTGTCATTTATGTCATTTTCTACATTTTGTGCATATTTTCTTTGGACATTCTCGGTGCCTTTCCACATTGGCATATTGCACCTATATGATACCTGACTTTGACAGCCTTCCGTTACTCCTCCGGTATGTTTGGGTAAATGTAAACCGTTTTTTTTGGTTTACATTGCCGTGCCCTTACGCTACGCCTGCGCCACTTCGTGGATCGCTATTTGCCCTCATTTGCATGGTGCAATACCGCACACAGTGTGTTTTGCATACCTACGCCGGGGCGGAGACGGTCCGGCGCACGCCGGTAGTGCACGTGGAATTCATTCATACCTGAATCGCTCAGCAGCCATATTTGGCGTTATAACGCCAATGCTATGCGGGCGCCTGGCGCAAGGTTCATGAATCCCGGGGACTGAATTTTCTTTGTAGCTGTTTATGTGTTGGTAAGAATCCCATGCAGCAGCCCTGCCACATGGGCCCATTTACATGATTATTGGGAATTTTGTAAAGGTCTTCTACAAACTAAAAAAGGTTTTCCTGGTGAAATCCCTAAAGACAGTTTAATTTGGTGATGGGGAAATACCACTAGGACTGACAGAAAAGATTACTAACTTGTAATCAGATTTAACCATGGATGAGGAGATGCAGGCTGGAGAACAGGCAGGGGCTCACTTGGTACTGACCATGTCAAGAATATTAGAACCTATAGTGGGTAGTGTTTTAGCTTGCTCCAGTGAATTGGTATTAGCAAACTCTAGGAAAAGCTGAGCATATCTATTTTAACAGGTGTAAGTGTGCTAGTTAATGCTTGGAAAACTGAATTTCCCTTGTACAAAGTTATTTGGTTTGATATTTATTTCCTCAATTGAGTCAATATAATTTTCATGATCTTTGGGGGAAATTAATAGGGATCTGCACCCAGCAATGGAGCAATAGTTGGATTTGTTGATGGTGATTTGGAGCGCCACTTTAGGGTGATGGGTAATTTGATATGAGGTGATGATGTTTCTGAGAAATACAGATACTCCCCCACAGTTACCCAAGCGTAGAAAGAAGGGTTATGTGCTATAGGGCGTGGTTGTGGTAAGTTTCTTGTGCATGTTTACAAGAAAGCTGTGTTGGTGAAAAAGCCCATAAATTATGCCAGCACAGAAAAAAAGAATTTCTTGCACAACCATCAGGAATGCAAAAAATATTGTTGAGACTGTAAAAGTATGAGTTAGTTATGAAGTATTAAATAGTTGGACAAACATAGAGTCCTTTGTTTCTAATGCAACAATAAGAAGATTCTTTTTGCATGGAGGAGCAGTACTATAATGCTGCTTCCTTTAGGCTAAGGCTTCATTCCATTATTTACACCTGAGAAAATCATTTTAACAGACAGTGCTCCCAGGCTGAGTCAAAAAAGGGTTCATGTGGATCAGTGTTCTACCCCAGTTAACAAATACAAATAAATACATTTGTTTGAGGAACTACTAGATGAGAACCACAGTTACCTATAACCAAACCCATAAGCAAGCAGCAGTTGAAAACTGTTTTAGCAGTGTATTCAAAGGCTGGTAATCACTTTCAGCCTATATAGTACTCAGCATTGCATAGCACAGTAAGTGGTCAGTGTGAGAATTACTGTATAGAAATGGCCATATAGTGACATGAAAATCAAGGCATGTAGTTTAATAAGTGCACAATGAGATGCAAATGATCACCTCTGAAAGCAGGTCACAATTCATACAAATGGAATAACTTATATGCATAGTGTGTTGTAGATTATTATAAAAGCGAAAAGCATGTGGGAACATTCAGACCTGCAATAATCAAACATGCTCACTTCAAAAGCAGTGTTCATGAAACAGTACTTAGTAACAACACATGCCTCTGTGTTACACCCAGTAGCATGATATAATGGCATGCAATGTATTATATACCTCCAGTTATTTAGTCAGCAGTTGACTGATTACTTTTCAGTGGAGAAAGAAAGTAATTATATGAAACTTGGTTGAAGTGTATCACTGGCAAACAGGAATGAATGGACTTCCAATGCTAGTGGATACTAAGATACATACTTGATACAGGGACCTTCTAGACACAAACAGGGGGCACCTTGGTATATCACAAGTGTCTTCTGCAGAATACTTCCCAGTACACCGGGGGAGAGCCACCATCATGCATGGCTTCCTTGACACTGGCCATCCTTTGAAGTATTAGGTGCTACAGACTGCACACATGTCCACAGATAATGGTATGACAATATCTGCCAGGTAATGTACAACACACAAGGGTTGATAATCAATTTGAGTGCACAGTACCCTAGCAATTCCTATAATTCCTACATCTGGCATATAAGTTATCTATATTGTTGCAGTCTGCACACAGAAATTCTATATGGCCACCTATATGACAAATGTACACACAGTAGTAAAGACAGACAGAGAGGTAGATAGATAGATAGACAGGGAGGAGAGAGATAGAGAGAGAGAGAGAGAGATAGATTGCTACATATCATGATTACTAGGAAGCATGCAGACTATTCAATCATACATAGAACCTCTGGGCCTTGTAAAGCTATTCACATCACAGCTAGTAGATAACGTCATCCAGTAATGACAGTGAGGCTGAGAGACAGCAAGCAGATGCCACACCACATATCCTCAGACAGTGACAGGCAAAGTATAAAGCAACACAGGCAAAGTGGTGGTGTTTAATCTAGGTCTATGTGACCATGATGAGTACGCAATGGCAGAGTGGTGTCAAACACAATGCATGCAGTGTCACTTAAAAACTATGCTGGGCGATGCATGGTCAAATCACACTGTGCATCATGCATCTCCATTATACCATCATGCATCTCCATATGCACCACACAGCAGGGAGGGAGGGCACAGTGGGTCACATAATGCCAAGTAACACATGGGTAACATTAGAATCTGAGTTTTGTCACTGAAGGTGGAATGGGCATCCTATGACAAAGTGTACTCTCTGCCACAGAAAATGCCCTTCAGTAACAGGGAGAGGGGGTAGTACAGAAGCAGAGGTTTGAGACAGTGGTCTTGTAGTAAGATATACTCTATGTTAAAGACAAAATATCCTCTGGTGATTGGGAGGGGGTGCCACACTATGTGACTGTTAATTGAGGCCACTATTATTGCTTGATATGGCGTGACTAGAGGCTACTCATTGTTTCCGTGGGAATAGGACCTCCATGGAGTCCAATGGGGAGGTGTCCTGCTCCTGGAGGATGGCAGTTGTCTCTGTCCACCATGAGTTTTGGTGGTGGAGTGAGACAATCCTAGACCTACAGGAACAGATGTTTACCCTGTGATGGACATCCATTGCACTCACATCATGTTTGTACCCATATGGGTGGCATTTACAATTCCCTGCACAGAGGTGGATATGGAAGATATGTGTGTCACAATAGTCCTTAGTGGACTGAGCATGGCATTGTTGCTGGACTTCATGGCCTCACCAAACCACTGACATTGCTTGGTGATATCATTAAGAAAGCCATATACCACATGAATTATTTTTATGTCAGCATGATTAGCAACAAACTATGCCTGGAGCTTGGCCCTGTATATCAGCTGATTCATTTTGGAAAACACTGCTTCTGTGCTGCCAGTCGCTTGCTTCAAAATGTTGTATCAGTGCTGTTGTTTCTCCATCATTTTCAATGTGTAGTTTGGTGCTAAAGCATAAGCAGCTAGCAGCTTCCATGGTAAGTATTCAGGTGAGGCTATTTTCTACATCTGTCTCTGAATTGCTATGTTCAGTGATGCTAATGGGTGGCATAACATGTAGCTAGGGTCCACAGTACACAGCCAGTACACCATGAGTAAGGATGTTTTGCACAATGCCTACATGAATATGCATGTTGTACTTCATAACAATGCTTAGCTGCACTGCTTGTGGTTCAGAATTCATAGGTTCATACTAGGCTATCTGCCCTAGGACATTTATAAGCCTAGCCAGAGTGTGTATGGTTTTCGCCACCCATTTTAAATTTATTTTGCTATGCCCTTTTTCGAGGTTAGTATACTGTGCCTCTGTCTAACAGTGACACAGAAGTGATACCCGGGGTAAACCTACGATCTCCCATCCACTCATCAAGATTCCTCTTGAAGAGAGTCAATGTGGGACTCTGCCTAACCTGGACTGGAATTTTATTCCAGAGTGAAGGGAGCTTCTGGGTTATGAATCTGTCCCTCCAGCATGTCCTATTTATTTCAGTGCTGAGGTTCAAGTCTCTCGAGCGTGGCTCGATGGGATTTGGATTTTCTGAGGTGCAGCATGTCCATTAATTCCGGGTTGGACATGGCTTTATACGTCAGGCACAGATCGCCTCTGAACAGGCGGTATGCCACTGAGTAGAGCTGGAGTTTCTTTAACCGGGCAGCATATGGCATCTGTTTGAGCCCTTTGATCCTCTTGGTGAGGTACTTTTGGGGTCTTTTCAGTTGCTGCAGGTGTCTGGTAAGGTACATCCCAAAAGGGGCATTGTACTCAATTATGGGCCTGATGAGGGATGAGTAAATAGGCACGATGACCTCCCCTGATCTAGATGTGAATCCCTTCATGATTAGGTGGGCTATATAAAATGTTTTTCTAACCACTTTGGCCACATGGTTGTCAAATGAGAGATTGCTATCAACTTAGGTCCCCAGGTCCCTAATTACTTCTTCTGTACTTAATGGATTACCACCTATGTGGTAATTTGTGGCACTGTTTTTGCCAAAGGGATGACTATACACTTTTTGGCATTTAGCTTGAGGCCATGGCTCTGGCACCAGTTGTCTGTTTCTATGAGGCCCTTTTGGAGGATGCTTGTGTCGGCTGGAGAGTCTATTATGGTGCCCAGTTTGCAGTCATCTGCAAACTTGGTCAGCCACAGTCCTTCCATGTTGGCTTGTACCTCCGAGAAATATATACCGAACAAGAGAGGTCCCAAGACTGAGCCTTGTGGGACACCATTTGTAACTGGTTTGGAGTCTGACATGGCTCCAGCTATTCTAACCATGAGGGTTCTGTCCTTGAGCCAGTTTGCAACCCATCTAGTGACATAGGGGTTTATATTTAAGCTGGTGAGCTTATCTATAATATAATTATAGAATTGATATTCCCGCTCTGAATCTCAGGCTACCATCTATTGTAGACATTTGTTGAGATGGCTGCCTTTACTAATGCCCCTCAGAGAATGCCTGCTTGGTGTGCTAAGAAGAGCAGTGTTATTTACATGTTGCACAACCAGTTTAGAGACTGTTTGCTGGGATCTTGTGATGGTCCATTTTGGAAGGCGGATACCTGTGTTGACTTGGACAAGTGGCTAAGTGAGGCGACTGGCATCCCCAAGACTGCTGAATAATGCAGGCACTGGTATGATGACCTATAGTGCCACCACCCCGAGAAAACCTCCAACAGTGGGAAATTAAGGTTAGGAAGGAAAGATCTGAATGGTATAGTTCTTAGCTACATTTGCTACTCTTTTTCAGAGTATGAGTTTAACTTTTTTCTGGTATTTAGTGCAGCAGTCCTAATAAAGAATGTCATGTGTGACAGATACTGGGATGCACTGGGGGGGGGGGTATTTTGTAGAACTCTCTGTGTTCTGCCTGTTGCTTTGCTTGCCTATCTGTCATTACACTGCTGCATATTGTGGGGTACTGCACAGCTGTTCACTTATAAGGTTATCAAGCTTCTGCTATCTTGTACATACCCGTGGGGTTGTAGCTTACTTGTGATGATGTAGGCCCATTTCCAGGATTGTGCTGTCTTACATGCACATGTAAGAATGCAGCTTTGCGCTGATGCTTGTATTTTGCCTACACCTCATTGTGAAGGCTGTTCTCTCCCTTGTCTTTCAGCATGAGCAGAGTGGGAAGCTAGTTTTGCTGGCTGTCACAGCAGGAAGCTGAGAGTTTGTAGTATAGCATAGTTACCCTGCAAATTACCTTCTAGCTTGTACTATATTAATTGTACAAATTGTAAGACACATTCACTACTTATATATTTCCCACTGTATCTCCCACCTGCAGGGTAGGTCATGATGATGCTAATGAGCCACAGACCCATACTCCTTAGGCTGCAGCCATAGCAGATAAGTAGGCTGGAGTGCTTTGTTGGGGAAAGGGGATGTGACCTGTCCCAAGCAGACAGCACAGCTCAATCACCTATTGCAGCCCAGCCATCAGGCTGACAGGAGGTGTGGAAGGTTATTGACAGCAGATTGTACCTCTTGGTGCACTCTACATATGTGCTCATCTTGCAGGACCCTGTTCCTGAGCCATTAGAGCTTCAGCTAATCCGACCCATTTGAACCCTATTCTTGATCAAACTGACTTCCAGTCTGGGCCAGCCAGCAATCAGCATGCTGCTCCTATCCAGTCCTTCCCCTAGCCAGGTATACCTTCATCCTGTTGTGCCACAAACATGCCCTTTTACAAGGTCTAGTCCTCCTTATCATTATTTGTTCTTTTATGTTTGTTTCTGTGCAGCACGTGTCAACCCTACTAGTGTACAAACGTTCACTCCATTTTTCTGTGCTGTTTTGTGTTTGTTTCTGTTCCTCCACAAACTATCATTTTTCACCTTTACTCACCCTGCTCCCCTATCACTCTTCCTATCATACCTTCCCTCAACATATGAATGGAAAGGGTACCTCACCCCATAAAAATGGGCCTTGCCTTCTATATATCTTTGCTTTCTGTATTCCCCGACTTCCAAGTGTTCTATGTATCGATTGTCACATGCATTCAAAAGAGGCGATGAAGTGGTTTATGAGTTCAAGATACACGTTGTACATAAACACATCAGGAACAGTAACCGCAACATGTACTTAAGCTAACTGATTCATTCGTTACTTCAAACACACTTGCATGTGCATCTCCATTCATGATTGCATTCACTGACTGTACAAAACAGAACTGATCTTGCATGTGCTCAATAACTTATATGCATGTGTTGTCTAGCTACAGTGGCTAACTAGGTTCAATATGCACACTGATCTATATCCCCCTCTTTAATTTGTTTGACATGCACTAGGAGAACAAAACGCTTTACTTGCTAGATATCATGTCAACATTTTAACAAATTAATTCAAGTCCAAGTTGCTGTGTGTTTCAAACTGGGTCTGGAAATTTTACCCGATCTTGTCACATTGAAATTATTACTGGGTTTAGCAACAGGGATAGTCTCTAGGGATTCTTTCTCAATTGGAACATCAGAGTTACTTGAAGAAAGTACATGGTCCTCTGGAACTCGAACAAGTGTAGAGTCATTCTGAGAAATACAGTTTCTGGCACAGGCAATCTGCTGCATCACTGGTTCAGAGACTGGAAGTTTATGTCCTCGATTCCTTCTGAAATACATTCCTTCAGATTGTACAATGTAAGATCTCAGTTCTTCACAAAGATTTTTGAAAATACCCACTTGGTCATATCCTTTAGATGTTTGCATTCTCACAATCTCTCCTTGTCTTAATGGTCTAAGAGGTTTGCTGGATTTGTCTTAGTACAACTTTTGTGACTGATGTTTTTTCCAAAAGTTGAGCCTTGACCATTTTGTTGTTCTTTGCATTTTTTACTAACAATTGCTTTCTGATCGGTTAAGCTGTTCTCGTCTGTCTGGACATTAATCTCTGTGCAGGTGAACCAAGCAGGTTACCTGGAGGAATGTTTCAGAGATTAAGTTAAAAAAAACATTGGCATCATTTCCTTGGATTGATCCAACAAACGTTTTGCATTTTAAACTGCATGCTCAGCTAATCCATTGGACTGTGGATACTCAGGACTATTAGTAACATGGACAAAGTCCCAAGACTCCACAAAGTATTCTAACTGTTGACTTGTAAACTGTGTACCATTGTCAGAAATGACTTTGTGCAGACTACCATGGACAGAAAAATGTCTCTTCAACTTAGTAATGACTGTGTTGGATATCAAGTTATGAAGAAGGTCAATTTTAAACCAATTCGAATAAGAGTCTACTAACACTAAGTGATGCTGACCATTCCATTCGAAAATATCAGTAGCGACCGTTGACCATGGTAATTTTGGAATCTGATTTAGCTGAAGCGGTGCTTTTTGTTGGTGCGATTTAGTACTATTGCAAACTGAAAATGCTAGAGTTCCCTTCTCTATATCTTTTGACATAGACGGCAAAAATACTATACCTGTTGCCTTTCTTTTGGTAGAAGCAGTAACTGGGTGACTACGATGCAAAATTTTGATATATCCCTTTGCCATAACAACAAAATTCATTTAAATATAAACATAGACCGGGTACTTGTAATTATGTTTGAAAACACAGCAATCTCTCTGAAATGGCATTGTTTCAACACTGCAAACACTGTGAATATTCCAGACACTTCAGACACTTTGAATAGCGTTAGTTAATGTGAAAAATTATTGTATTGCAAAGAAATTCAGTTGTTTTTAGCTTTTTCATACATTTTGAATGCTTCGGAACTTATTTCGAACACTTCTGTAATTATTTCGAATACTTTTATCAATATGTCTCAATTTCGGACATTTTGTTTATCTCAGTAATTATTTCAAATGGTTTGAATGTTTCTCTACATATTTTGTGACTGAAAAATCATTTAAATGAGTTTAAGTACCTTAAAATGACAGCTGACCTGTTTGTGAGTTCACTCCTGTATATTTCTCCACTTTTAACTTCGTGCCTCATGGCGTGTATGTTGCTTCAACTTTGGATCACACTTCTGACACCATGTCACTTGTCTCATGCATTCAAAAGAGGCAATGAAATGGTGTATGAGTTCAAGATATTTATTGTACATAAACACATCAGGAACAGTAACCGGAACATGTACTTAAGCTAACCGATTCACTCATTACTTCAAGCACGCTCACATGT